>NC_056743.1:105139372-105241872 GCF_019279795.1 Protopterus annectens | reverse complement strand
ATAAATACAGGAAAAACTGAAGAGCAAGATAAACTGAGAAAAATGAAGAAAAAAAGTAATCAGCATGTTATAGGTAGACCAGGATGGGAGCAAGGGGTGGTGGGTGGGGCACTGTGGATACCTTTTGCCTAGGGCACCAGCTGATCAAAGGCCGACCCTGTGTAGGAAAAACAGATGTTTAGCTTTCCCTGATTTGTGGGCTCATGCTCTGGTCTATTCCTTGTAAAGACATTTGCTTTTGTTCTACCAACAATGACAGTTCAGTTTCAGACCAAATAGTCTTCAGAAAGGTATGTTAAAGCAAAGCATATTATATCAACTTTCTAAGTATATAAGGGCAGTATATTTCCCCAATTTGTTAGCCTTCTTCTTGATTCTTGATCTGAGAGAGAGAAACATGGAAGGAGGGTTACAATGGACTACACACATTGCATTCTTGCAACTGCGAGCCAAGATTCAGTTGTTTATGTCATTAATGTATTTACTCATTCATTTTATCACAGTCAAACATTTAAGGTGTATATTCAGTCATACAAGTGGCTGTAATTTTGGGGAGGGGGATTAAAATAAATTGTGACCAATATTTTTTTTATGTTATTACAGTGTGATATCTCGTGTCTACACAGTCAAAATGACTTTAATTCATGGCTATGGAGGTCATGTGTGATGAAAATGACAGTGTCGGACAGAGGTTATAGTGCATCAAAATGTAGCAAGTTGACCATAATGATTTTTACTTTCCATCACAGGCACAGTAAGTGGCTGTTACTGGAGGTCTTAGCAAGGTTTGCGTGATAGCAAATGATCACACAAATTCTTTCAAGACTCGTAGTGCTTTGTTCGCTGACCGAGTTTTGCCTGAAATACTCTTCTATTTGGAATTCTACATTTACTCCCTATCTCCATATGTAGGTTTTATCCAGGAGCTCTGCCTTCCTCCCAAAGTCCCTCAGCTAAAAAATCTATGCCTGTGCCAATTTGTGCTTTTATTTCCCCCCAGTCGAGTACTAGTAGGGTACATAGAAAGTAAGTACTGTTTTTTGAAGGTTTTAAAGAAAACCTTATTCCCTCGAGCCAAACGGTCTAGGGATCTAAACCTCACTACAACAATAAATAGGACATGCTGGAGGGATAGATTCATGTCCCAGAGACTTCCCATGCTTTGGAACAAGACTCCAATCTACATTAGGCAGTGCTCCTCGCGAAGACTCAAGAGAAACCTTGACGAGTGGATGGGAAACAAAGGTTACCACGGGGATCACTTCAGTGGCTCTGCTGGACAGAAGCACAGGGAGCTAATCTAAGGGGGCGACAAAAGCCAACACATTCTGGCTAGGCTTATAAATGCCTTTGGGCAGATAGCCTAGTACCTACCTAGGAACCTATAAGAAGGCAGGCACTATTCCCAGATAAGATAAATACTTGCAAGAATATATAAATCCTAAGTTTGGTGGGAAGCAATATTTCGCTATATTTGAACATTAAGTTTTAGACATTTGTTTTTTTTTTTTTTTTTTTGTTCAGACCATTTCTGGATCAAATGATTGTTTAAAACAAGCAAGCTTTAAGATGCACCTCGGATCACTTAGCATCTACACTAGAATCATGTGTCTTCTGAGGGTCTAATTGTCCCTAGACTCACTGCTTAATTAAGTCACTTCATCCATATATTATAGTGGAGTTTTGACTAATTTGGATGTGCTAAAAAGATGGAGAAAAAATCTATAAAGTAAAGAAGTGTAAAAAAAAAAAATATATATATATATATATATATATATATATATATATATATATATATATATCTGTATAGTGTGGGGAGAGGAGTTGGGGAGAGTTGTGTGCAACAGTCTTGGACTCCACTTCACCCATGGCTGGCCTTGCTCACTACAGTCAGACATTGGCATCATACCCCCCTCCCCCATTTTTTTTTTTTTTTTTTACACAGGTATGTCGTGTCACTTCAACAATGATAATCACCTAAACACAATGTTCACACCACCAGGTGGGTAGCCCCGCAGACATCTAAAGTGTACATGGGTAATAAAGTTACTATAATGAGAATGTAAATACAACTCTCCTAACATGTATGAAGAAAACAGTAAATACAACAAAAACACTTCATAAAAATACTGAAAACCAGTAAAATACACAAGAACAAAATACTAAGCAAACGATGCTTAGCACTTTTGTCCTTTAATAAGTGACACCAAATGAGAAAGTACTGAGGCAGGCTGTGAATGTAAGCGATTGACCATGTTTTTTTTTTTTTTTGATAGGAGGTGTAACGGTCATTTACCTTTTGTAATATAGCACCACCTCATTTCCAGTTAGCCCCACCCATTCAATTACTTCCTGCAGCCCCCACTGCTTTGAAGGCATGTGTGTGGACTACAGACAAAATTCTTTTTTAATACAAGATAAAGGAAAATATGTTTTAAATGTAAAGAAAAAACGGCGCAGTGGTGCAGCGGTTGCATTGTTGCCTCAGAGCAAGGGGTTCTCCAGTTTGATTATTTGCTGGGGTGTCTTCTGTGAGGAGTCTGCATGTCCTCCCTGCATTCATGTGGGTTTCCTCTGGGTGCCCTGGTTTCCTCCCATGTTATAAAGACCTGCATCTGGAGCTTTTCTCCCCGGACCTCCTCTGAAAATTGGCTTTGTTCCAAGTCAGACTTTCTCTGTAAACACATGTTAAATAAAATAAATAAAAATAAAAAAATATCCACATGAAAAACAAAACCAAATTTCAATATTTTCTATTTAATGAAGTATTCCCTTATGTGACAGAAAAAAATACTCTTTTGTTTAGTCAAACTCCCTTTCTTCTGAATAGTGACAGTACTTTTTTAGGCCTGCATATGCCATCCACCTGGCATGACACCATAATAATTTCCTTTCATTCCCAGCAGGACAGCCACCATCAAGGCTGCCATCAGAATTTCTGCAGCAAGCCCTAATATCTTGTGCTTGCCTCTATAAGCACCCAAACAGTAGATGCCTGCGACTGGTAAAAGGGGTGCCTTTCACTCAGGTAGGTGATGTAATCTATTGACTGCCCTGTTCATAGCATTCCTGTAGTTTCCAAGTCTTGACCAATGGTAAAAGCAATTTTATGCATACCCTACCATGCGAATCCCATTACCTACTTGAAGGAAGAGGTTAGTAGACAAAGTCATCATTCCTCTCCCTCTCCTAAGCGGCCCTATCAAGTGCCCAGGCCGCTACATAAACTCAGGGCAGCTGAGCCATAGGAAAGCTTCCATTTCTGAATGCCAGTGAACTAGCTAATTCATAAGGAATAAACCTAGTGCAGATGAAAGAAATTAATGTGGAGACTGAGCAGGTGTAAGGGTTTTACAGTTTAAGTTAGATCTGCTTTCTGTTCTAATGGCTATCATAGGTTCATAGGTTCATATTAGGCTATCTGCCCTAGGGCATTTATAAGCCTAGCCAGAGTGTGTGTGCCTTTCACCACCCCTTAGGATGAGAATACTATACCCATTAGTTTGCTGTGCCTCTGTCCAGCAGTGACACAGAGATGATTCCCAGGGTAAACCTACGATCTCCCATCCACTCGTCAAGATTTCTCTTGAACAGAGTCAGTGAGGGGCTCTGCCTCACATGGACTGGGATTCTGTTCCATAGTGTAGGGAGTCTCTGGGTGATGAATCTGTCCCTCCAGCATGTCCTATTTATATCCGTGTTGAGGTTTAAGTCTCTTGCTGTCGTGGCTCTGGTGGATTTGGATTTTTTGAGGTGGAGCATGTCTATTAATTCCGGGTTGGACATGGCCTTGTATGTCAGGCACAGATCACCTCTGAGCAGATGGTATGCGACTGAATAGAGCTGGAGTTTCTTCAGTCGGGCAGCGTATGACATATGTTTGAGCCCCTTTATCCTTTTGGTGAGGAACTTTTGGGGTCTTTCCAACTGCTGCAGGTGTCGGGTAAGGTACATTCCGAATGGGGCGTTGTAATCAATCATTGGTCTGATAAGTGAAGAATACAGGGGTACAATGACCTCTCCTGATCTGGATGTGAATCCCTTCATGATCAGGTGGGCAATGTAGAAGGTCTTCCTAACCACTTTGACAATGTGAGTGTCAAAAGAGAGGTTACTGTCAACTTGGGTCCCCAGGTCCCTGATAACTTCTTCCGTGTTTAATGGATTACCACCTATGTGGTAATTAGGGGTTACCTTGTTTTTCCCAAAGGGTATGACTATACATTTTTTGGCATTTAGCTTAAGGCCATGGCTCTGGCACCAGTTATCCATTTCTATGAGACCTCTCTGGAGGATGTCTGTCTCTGATGGAGTGTCAATTATGGTGCCCAGTTTGCAGTCATCTGCAAATTTTGTCAGCCACAATCCCCCTATGTTTGCCTGCACTTCAGAAAAATAAATGCCCAACAAGAGGGGGCCCAGGACTGGGCCCTGTGGGACACCGCTCGTGACCGGCTTAGAGTCTGACATGGCACCAGCAACTCTAACTCTGTGGGTTCTGTCCTTGAGCCAGTTTGCAACCCATCTTGTGACATATGGGTTTACATCTAAGCTGGTGAGCTTTTCTATGATGCCCGAGTGGGGTATTGTGTCGAACGCTTTTGCTAGGTCAAGGTAGGCTGTGTGAACTGCCTTACCCTCATCAATGGCCTTAGTGACTGTTTCAAAAAAGTCGACCAAGTTCAAGAGGCAGGATCTGCCCTTGACAAAGCCAAATTGGGTAGGATCCAGTGTCTGTAGGTCCCCAATGTCTTTATTTATGAGTTCCATTATGATCCTCTCCATAGCCTTGCAGACAAGGCTCGTCAAGCTTATGGGCCGGTAATTTCCAGGGTCCGTAGAAGCACCGCCTTTGTGGAGTGGGACCACAGTTGCCATACGCCATTCTTTGGGTACATATCCTGTAGTAAGGCTAAGATTAAACAGCAGCCTTATGTGTGGGTTTAGTTCCTCATTGAGTTCGTGTAGCACACAGCCGGGGACACCGTCCGTCCCATTGATGCTGTGTTTTTTGCTTTAGAGAGAGCAGCTCTCACCTGGGCATCTGAGATGTTTGGGAGGCTAGACTCTGGTGGGATAGATATTTCTCCTTTTGGGGAGCGAGGGGAGAAATTTGAACTGAACCTGTCTGCCAGTATGTTGGCAATGTCTGTGGGTTCAGTGATTTTTGTATCATTTTGGACTAATTCTGAGCATATCTGGGAGTTTCCACCCAGGTTTCTAACATAGCTAAAGAAGGCCTTATGATTGTCTTTTGTGTCTTTAGCGATTTTTCTCTCAAAGTTGGCCTTGGATGATTTTATGAGTGATGGTAGTTTTTTGCTAGTATTGATCAGAGATGCTTTCCCTTTTAGGGATTTTGCTCTGTCATGTAGTAGCTTTCTCCTCTTGTTGTAGAGTTTGTTTATGGCTGGGGTCCACCAGACCGGGCGCCTGCCTTTGGTGGAAAGGGTCTTGATTTTATTAGGGATTGCTTGATCCATACATTCCTGGAGGTGTTCGTAGAAGGCATTTGTAAGGGTTTCAGCAGCGTGGGTTGTGGTTTCCACTGACTCGGGGGCCTTGAAGGATACCAATCCAGTCTTAAGAAGTGTGAAGTTTGCTTTTGAGAAGTTCTTCACTGTGGTCTTTTTTGCTGGGATTGGGGGCGGGATGTGGATCTCCAGTGAGATTAATTTATGGTCTCATCTCACCAATGAGGGATATACTTCCGGTGTGGAGCATTTTGTCCCCATGTTTGTGATGATCAGGTCTAGTATATTTTCTCCTCTTGTGGGAATGGTGACTAGTTGTTCCATAGCATTTGAGTTTATGAACTCCAGGAACCTTTGGACTAGGGTGTTGGGGCTTGAGTAATGTTCCCAGTCTATGTTTGGGTAGTTGAAGTCACCCAATATGATGGTGTTTGGAGAGACATTCATACTCTCCAGTGTCTTCAGGAAGGCTGTGTGGGTTCCCTGAGTTTGAGAGGGTGGTCTGTAGCATGCTACAAACTGTAGGGCAGTTTTACCTATGGTTAATTGTACCTGGATGGTCTCCGATGCTTCGTGCGTTGCCACTAACCTGGAGGTGTGGGTATCCTTTATGAATATGGATACTCCCCCTCCTTTTGTGGTTCGGTCCTGATTTTGGGGCCGGAACGCATGATATGAGGTATAACCTGATAGTGCTGGGGTGCTCTCAGGAGCCTTGAACCAGGTTTCAGTCACAGCACAGACATCAATGTTCTCCATACTGAGGAGGGCTTCGAGGGTGTGCATCTTGAGGTTTAGACTTCTGGCATTGAGCAGTATTACCCTTAGTTTTTTTCAATTTTTGTTTTCTGGGGTGGTAGGTTTATCATTTGAGCCTTGCCTAAAAAAGGCACTATGGGGGTGGCAAGAGCCTTTGCCAATATCTGGAAGCCCAGGGGTGACAGGTGCAAGCCGTCCTTGCGAAGCAGCGTGGCTTGTCAAGCATGTCATCCCAGTCAGACAGACATTGGATCCCCTTAGAATGACACCAGTAATTAAGCCAATTATTAAAGCTGATCATTTTGTCTCTGTATTGTGGCATCATTCTTGGTGAGGGTAGGATACTGCTCAGGGTCAGGGTCACACCGGCCTGGGCTACATAATCTGAGAGCTCCTCTATGTCTCTTTTCATGTAGTCCAGGGAGGTACATCTTAGGTCGTTCACACCGGCATGGACAATGACTGAGTCATACTTGTACTTGCTGTGGAGTGACCTGAGTGCTTGTGTTATGTGGCGGATTCTAGCGCCCGACAGGCAGCTTACTGTGATCCTTTCCTTGTTCAGTCTGGTGAGTGGGACGTCAGTGTGTCTGACTATGGTGTCACCTATAACAAGTGTGTCTGGCATTGTGTTTGGCCTTAAGGGCTGTGACTGTTTAGCACACTGACTTTGAGAACTATGTGTTGCATGTCTTATGTCTTGAGGTGGCAGTTGCTTGGGTGTCTGCTTTGGAGGCCTCTGTAGTTTTGGTAGATTTTTGATCAGTGCCTCCGAGTATGTCTTTGTGTGTTTATGTGTTTGTTTTGCAGTTGTGATAGTTCTATGTGAAACTGGGTTTGTGGTGTGCATGGTTTCCTTCTCCTCCTGTCTGGTCTTGCCAGTCCTGAGCTGAGAGAGCTCAGCCTCCAGTTTGGCTATATAGTTGCATCTCTCACATGTATTTGTGTTTTGTGGGATGGAGCACAGACTCATTTGACATCTGTTAAAAATGCCAATGGTCCTAACCAATGAGCAAGTTGGTCTTAAAAGACTGTGCGTCAGCACTTCTTTCTGTTAAAGGGAATTTATTCCAGTAACTGGATGAGAGATTCATGGATCTATTTATCCTAGAGGTTTTTACTGCCAATAGGTGAAATGAGAGATTGTTATCCCTTAGATCATTTGTCTTTTCATAAAGAAGTAACCATCGAAGAGTTCTGAAGATTGAAAGCTAGACAAAATCTGAATCAAGAAAGAAACTAGCAGAGTGAAGGGCCAAGTCTTTCAGCCACTCAGCATTATATGTTTCTCTGTATTTAGGTATCTTTCTAGAAAATTTCCTAGGATAATGTTAAATTCCAACAGCACTCTTTCAGTTCAAGGGCAGAACATTATATTAAATTCAATAATCACCCTGATGCAAGATGCATAGAACTTTAAGACAAATGGAGTCCTACCTGCAAAGAATTTAAATGTCATTCCCATAGTTCTCAGTACATTAGCTCTAACAAGCACAACATTTTTCCTAAAAGCTAATTGTTATTCATGAAAATACCAAAGTCTTTAATCAGCTATGTTAACTGAATTTCCACTTCTATCAAAACCAATGATCGAACTTTTTATGAGAGGAAATGCATAAAACTTGCCCTTACTTAGGAGACCACATTCCTTTAGTCATAGCAAGAGGATATCTAAATAATAGTTCAAGGATTTCATAACTTCACTATACAGTACAATGGATTCAGTTATATCATCTGCATGTTTGGCAATCCTGTGAGGTAGATAAGGGTAGGTGTGAAAACTATATTGAACAATACACAAACAAATATTGAGTTAAGGGGTACACAGTTAGCTACAGTAAGTCAAATTTATTACAGAGTATAGTTAGACATTCCCTCCAGTCAGTCCATTTTTGTTTGAGGTCCTTCCCTTTAGCTCTCCTCCTCCTCATCAGGAAGAACAGAACTGAAGACCTTTGCAAGATACAAATAAACAAATGGCTCTTCAAATCTTTCATCAAGTACCAAGCTCATAAATGCCTGCCAAATGCATTGTTATTGGTAACACCAACATCAAAAAGAAAAAATAAAATTGACAATCATCAGAAGTAGAACTGGTGAATGGAAAAACAGTGGGGAAGTGGCACAGTCCTTCAGGCTAGAAAATACAAAGAAAAACAAATGTAAACTATCAACCATAATTCTTCATCAAGTGCCAAGCTAACTAGATCCTTCTTTTGACATAGCTGGGTGACTTCTAAAGGCCTGATGTCATTTACATGTATAACAGGCAGAACTGCACATGTGTACACAATGTGTACTTGACAATAGCCTGGTATATTCAGAACATTACCAATTTGTTTCTGGAGTCTGATCCCACTAAGGCAAATTCTAGAATTAATTTTCTGCTTCATTGGCCTGCCTACTTTTTTTCTGATGCTTTACTGCAGGTGTGATATAGATGTCATATGATTTATGTATTTTCCATATTTGAAAGTGTGATGCTTATCAATTCTAATGAACATCTGATGCCTAAATTTGTTCAGATTTAAAACTTCAAAATTCCTCATTTTAAATGCAACCTGGATTTAATATGAAATCCAGAGGTGAAGAGGAAGTAAAATCCTCCACAGTGCATTAAATGCATTTATAATTTCAAACATATTTCACACCAGATTTTCATGGAATGATGGTCAGATATGGCATGTTTGGTGCATTCAGTTTCTTTAAATTTTCCTGTATATGTGATAAATTCCCCTAGCTCTGCCACCATTGCTTCCACTCCCTTCAACTGATACTTCACCTTAAAGTTTTTGAGGATGAAATACAATGTCTTGCATATTTTTCTTGTAAAAAATGCAACCTTAGTCAACCATTTTAATTCGTTCCTCCTTCTAATCATACATCCCCATTTGCCACTGCTTACCTGAAAAATACTTCTCCTGTTCTCTACCATCGGACACATTTCTGAAACATGCACCAAAGAGTAATGGGCCCAGGATGGCTCTCTGATGGGGCTCTGCTAGTCATTGCCCTTGTTCTTGAGGATTGCCTCTCACCATAATCTTGTACACATCTCTCTCTCTCTCTCTCCTGAAGACAATTCAATCCCTTCGTTTCTCTCCTAACTCAAACAATGCATTTTTCTTAATAGTAGCCTCTACAGGTTTGACTTTACAATCAAATTCATTTGCAGTCCAGATATTAATCTGGATGAGGCTTGAATGGTGGCGAATTCTTGCCATGAACCTTTGCTGGCTTCTGTCCAAGAGTTTGTTGCTCTTTAGGAAATCAAACAGCATCCCCCCTTTGCCTTACCTCCATAACTTTCTCTACTCCAATGGATGTAACTGTCCTGTATTCCTAGAGCCTTCCTGATCCCCACTTGTGTCAAAGGCACCATTGTATTGTGCAGCATTCACAGACCTCTGTACTGGCCAGTGATCTGCTGACAATTTGTCAGGGAATCCAACAACAATTTAGCAAGATTCCTGAGATACCCTCAAGGTAGAATTGTAAAATCTGTACCTTATTCTTCTGTAGTACATCCATTCTTTAAATTAATTTTTTTAACAATATATTTGTTAAACAGTCAAGTGGACTGATGCAACAACTTTTTCAGCCATGACCTGGACCACAGGTCAAACATACAAAATATACAGTGATCTCTATATGCTTAATGCAGAGATCATTTTTACAATGCAGTACTTAAACTAGAAAAAGTATACAGTATTAAAGTTGTAAAAAGCAAACCCATAGCAAGAAGCTGACTGCAAGAAAAAATACTTACAGAAATATTAATTGAAGGGCTAATAAATAGTGTAAAAAGTACTATATCCCAATTAAAGTATTTCAGGTTTTCTATGCGAGCGAGAGAACAGAGGTATGAAGTGTCAGTCCTGTATCTTTAATAGCTGTATGATGCAACAGAATATCTGCCAGGACAATTAAACCTTAAAGATATCTAAAAGCAGTTGTGCCAGTAGCAAAAGAATAGGTGAAGTTTTTTAATCAAAAGATGCCCTTAAAAAGTAATGACAAAGTTTATTTCCTTATTTTGCCACTTCAGTCTTTCTTCCTCCCAAGATGTTGCCATGCCCTTAATTTTCTCAATGAAAACAAAAATTATTAGTTCTGTGCCTCTGCTAATTCTTGACCCTCCATGATCTCACTCTCATCCTTACTCATTTTGGCCAAGTTTACTGTCCTTTTTGTAACATTCCTACAATAGCCATTGTATACATTTTAAGCCCTCTGAATTATGCTTATTGGTCACAACCCCTTTTAATCTTAGTTTTACAGCTGATCCTTTTTATCTCAGTTTCCGTCTTCCTCCTCTGTCTAGTTATTTTCACAATCCTAACTCGGTACTGGGCTTTTCCTCTGCTTTTCTTTAACAGTTCCTTATACCATTTCAGTAACACTCAGTACAACTTTCCTAATCTATTTTCATAACTGTTAATCCCGATTTGTCTTCATTCCCTTAACTTCTATAGGACTCTGCCTCAGTTCAGCAAAACTCACCAACCTGGAATTCACAACCACTGTGTTTGGTTACTATCCCTACATTTTAAAACACACAGTGATGTAATAAGTGTTGGCTAACTGTGGCTTATCTTTTTCAGAAAATATGTCCACCTTGGTTTGGACCATATCCAGAATTTCTTATTTTATGCTACAGGGTTGCATAAAGTGGCTGAACCCTTCTCAAGCCAGGATCTAAGCAGTCCCAGTCTCTGTCCATCATGGAATTGAACTTCCTTTTTCCTCCTGGCAGATTCAGATGCATTTTAATTATTACCCCCTTACTCTTGCCCTACTACTACATTCTCGTCTCTCATCCTCCTACTTTGGCATGTCTAGGGTGGGATACACTAGATCAATCTACCAGCACTCCTCTCCATCTTTTTCTATCTTAACAAAAATGATGCATACCCTAGCTTCTGACCAATGCTAGCCTATCGGTCCTTTCATGGAATGGAATTCTTCCTCAGTTTTCTTCTCTTCTGTTCTGACATCACATATGATGCCTACCTTTGCACAGATGACCTCTTCCATTACAGTACATACTCTGGCACCAGAGTATTGCTCTTTGTCTTGCCACTAGCTCAAATGTTTCTGCTACCAGTAATGTCCGGCAACCTATATCACTTCTTTCAGCAACTGATTTATCTCAGACTTCCTGCATTGCTTATTAATACTATCCAGCCCTACAATGAGCAGTCCTTGACTGGTCCACTTCCATGTTTTAGCTCCATGTTCTCCTCTTTGCTTAGTGGTTGAGTAGTTCTTGTCTTATGCTTCTGTAACAACCTCCATTTTAATTTAAAGGTACAGTCCTGGAAGCATAACTTTCCAGTCATGCTTTAGGCACCAGTGTCTCTTGTGACCCAAGATGGAATATACCTCCCTGGCTTCTACCTGGTCCTTCTGCCAGGCTTTCTCCATCTCCTAACCAGACCTAAACTCATCTCTTTTTTGAAATGTTGGATGACACAAATGAAATCCTTCAGAGAATGATAAATCTAATTCCCTATTATTGCATATTCTTCCACTTCCCTTACTCTAACTGCTTACACGTCCATTCTCTCTTTTGGTAGGTCATTTGTGCTTGCATGCACCATGTTACCAGCCATCCACCTTTGCTTTCACCTTGGACAGTTCCTCTCCTGTTCTTACTGAGCCCAAGTTTGTCAAATAGTTTTAATGTAGACTAATCTCCTGTCTCCCTTGCCAAAATCCTTTAACCCTTTTGGGATCAGGGTCGCCAGGCAAGGCAATATCAGTGTCCATTTCCATGGCGGTTTCCAACTCTTGCCTAAACTTGTACGTCAATGTTACCATGTTGCATACATACAACCTTTCCTGCTTCATTTACACCATCAGCATTACCTCCAGTCCTTGAAAGCTGCCTTCCTCCCTCATCTGGACCATTGCCCATCTATACTGAACATTTCATATACACTCTCCAGTGCTGTTCACTATCTGCACCCTGTCCTCGTATTTTATTCAGTCTTCTCTTCCTAGAACTGAACTTTCCTCTCTTCTTACCCAGTTACCTTCTCTTGCTCATTTCTCCCTTATTTTATCACTAAAATGGATGCCACTTTCTTGCCCTTTTCTACAACTGTTTTCCCATGTTTCTATCCATACCTTTAATTTCTGGCTTGATTGATTCCTACCATGCCCTACATGTCCTCTGCCTTACTCTCCTGCATTTCAATCTGCTCCCCTACTGACTACCTTATCCCAAGTCCACCACATAACTTCCTGCCTTCTTTTACTGCCATCCACCTCCACATAGCATCCCTCGCAGCCAGGTCACCAACCACTACCTACTATCCTTGTTCTATTATTCACTGCTCTCCCATACATCAATTACACTGCAAGCTTAACAGACCACTCCCACCCATGCACTTCAGCCTTTCAGTCTAGGTCACTGTCTGATTGGCTGCATAATTTATAGATTTTGTGCAACAGAGCTGAAAAATGGCCTATCAGACCTTAATATACTCTCAGCCAAATGTTTCCACTGATAGTAACAGATGAACTTAAAATCCAAAGATACTTGGGATACTTCTCAGGCAAAAAGCACTACCTCATAGAAACTTCTGATGCTCTTTAGCATTAACTTCATACTCGAAGTAATAACTGGAGAAGTATGGAAAAAAGTTTAAGAACTGAACAGGGGATAGAGAAGAGGGCTAAAAGAAAAGTACACAGCAGTTCTACTGTCAAAGAATGAAAACAAAATTAAGACACAAAGTATGACTGTCTATTTTAACAGGCCGCATTTCCTTTCTCCCTACATTTACTAGTAATCAAGTTGCAGGCAAGTAATTTACTTGTAAATTAGTCCAATAAAGAACTCAAAAAGGTTACATTTCTTCTTCTGCCTTAATGCACTCCATCAAATGATAAAGGTAACAGAACTCAGTAAATTTGAAATGGATCTGTATGAATACAAACTTTTCTGACAACATTCTCAACAGACTGAGTCAGAAAGGAAACAGACCACAGTTCTGTCTTCAGAGAATAAAAAACTTTAATGCTAAGAATTGATGCTGCCAGATTTCTATTGGTAAGCCAGGTTAACAAGATTGCTGAGATATAGTATAGCATAACGCTGTTCACCCAAATGGTTATTTCACTTTTAACCTAGAATCCCAGGACATGTTGTGGTTGGGGGGGTATGAGCTATACCCTACTCTAATAAGAAAACTGTGCAAAAGATTACATGGAAAGCAGGATGATGTTTATATACTAAAAAGAGTACATCAGAACTTAGAGGAAAATGAGTCCTAAAGGGGGTGATTTGCAGCAAAGCAAGCTATTTATTTTAGCATTGTTCCAGCCTTATGTGTGTGTTTGTAGGTTAGTGAAGAGTGTGGAGACACACAGCAACGAAGGTGTGATGTAGCTTTAGCTATGGATTCTCTAGTGCTGTCTGTTAGTTAGGGTTTTGCTCTATGCAAGAAGCTGTGCTTTTGGTGTTTTCTGTTTTTTTAGTAACAGTTTGGAACTGTTGGTGAAATTTCAAACTGTTATCAACTGTAACTCCTAAGAGTCGTTTATTAACATTTGCTCAATGGGAAAATCCAAATGGGCCCAGAAATAGTGGTACTGAACTCAGTGGAGTGCCCCAAATAAAAGCATTTAACCAGTATTCCCTGCATCTGAACTGGACTTTAACCTGTTAAAGGAGCCACCATCCAATGGCCAGGAGCTATAAACTGTTTTGTGGATCTCCTCAGAGATGGAGTGGACAGAGAATGCAGAACTATTCCATGGTGCCACTGAGAACCAAAAGACTAAGCCTGGACACTCTAGGTATGTTGTATGCCTTACCACGCTACCAGGAAATAGTCCATGTAATTAGCTGTTTTTCTGACTTTCATTCTGTAAAGCAAGTACAGGTTTATTAATTGATGCCAACCCAAAATTATGTGCATTTCTTATGTGCTAATAAATTCTATTTTTATTCAAAATTCAACTTGGTGCAAGTTAACCATTTTAATTTTGGCTTGATTGTAACCTACAACAACAGGCTTTGGAAAGGGGGACAAGTAAGTGTTGAGCCATCTTTTTCCCAATAGACAAATACATTGCTTTTAATATAAAGTATTACATACAGCATAATTTTTCTGTCAGAATGGCCTCAGTATTTGAAAATTTTGCCTTTCATCTGTCATACTGGGGCTACTTCTTGTCAAATATCCTCTTTCACAGAGATTAGTGTAAATCATATTTAGGAACTTTATCAATTTCATAATCAAAAGAAAGATGTGCTAAAGAATTGTACATTGCAGAAGATTTTAAAACTGGAAGCAGTGTTAGGCACAGAATGCAAATCAAGGAAAACATTTTGATAAGGCAACAGATGAGGTATAATGCAAGCAAATGCAGGATGACTCTGGATAGAATTCCCTGTTGGAAGGCTACAAAGTAGTTGTGATGACCCTGGGAACTATCACCCCGATAGCCTGAGCCTGATATGCAAAGCTATGGAATGCATCCTCATGGACCTAATAAACAAGGATATAGGGAATCTCCAAACTCTGGATCCCACACAGTTTGGTTTTGTGAAGGGTAGATCATGCCTGCTCAACTTGGTCGACTGCTTTGAGTTAATCACCAGAGATTTGCATGAAGGCAAGGTGGTTCATACAGCCTACCTTGATCTGGCCAAGGATTTTGATACCATTCCCCACTGAGGAATCATAGAAAAACTCAGTAAGCTTGGCATCAACCCCTATATCACTAGGTGGGGTGCAAACTAGCTCACAGATAGAACCCACAGTGTGAAAGTAGCTGACTCCAAGTCAGACTGCCAACTAGTCACGAGTGGAATCCCACAGGGTTTGGTCCTGGCTCCTCTGCTGCGGCATCTACTTCTCTGAAGTCCAGGCCAACATGAAGGGACTCTGGCTGACAAATCTCGCAGACAACTGCAAGTTGGAAGCTATTATTAACTCCCCAAGTGATGTTGACATCCTACAGAATGGCCTCACAGACCGACTGGTGTCAAACCCATGGCCTTAAGCTCAATGCTAAAAAATGCGTGGTCATCCCGTTTGGGAAAAACTCTGTTCCCATGAATAACCATACTGATGGTAGTCCACTGAACACAGAAGGCATTTTAAGAGATCTGGGAACACAGGTTCACAGCAACCTCTCTTTTGATCACCACATTGCCACTGTGGTCAGAAAGTCCTATGTGGCACATTTCATTAATAAGGGTCTTACATCCAGGAAGAAAGAGGTCATTAAAAGTAAAAATACACAGGAACAGGTGAAAGGTATGGTACATGAAAACTGTGTAAACTTGAAGTAAAAAAACAAGTACAGAACCAACACGGCTAGGCAAAAACTCTATTTATTATAAGAAAGTAATAAAAGTGAGCACTTTTGCGATAACACTATAGCTTCTTCAGACTAATAAACAAGTAGAAAGACATGAGTTTAAAAAGCAAGACCAGTTATCATATGCAAATCTGATAAATTAAAAGTTATACACACACACAAGCAATGCAACAATGGTTATAAATACAAGGGAAACACAGTACAAATAACATCTTGGTTTAAAATAATTTAAAAATACCATTAATGTTTAAGCGGACGTGCTTTCAAAAATGGTTTAAGGTTAGAGACATCATTTAAACCAGGGAGTTTCTCTGTATTCAAGAGCAAGATCCATTTCTATTCAGCCCTGTTTTATTAGATGCATCACCCCCTCTAATACTAATGCCCAAAACCTGAAGTACAAACAACTTAGAAGTGTGTTCTGAGCCATATAAATCCATGTGTTGTGCTAATTCATTTGCATCTTTCTGGTTCCTAATATCCCTATAGTGTTCGAGAATCCTGTCCTTCAGTGGTCTGTTAGTTTTGCCTATATAGAAGGCATGACAGACCTGGCAGCTTGCAAAATAAACAATATATGGAGTTCTGCAGTCAACATAAAAATCAAGTTCTATTTTAAAATTAACGTGAGGATGTATGTAGGTTGAGTCCATAAGTATATACTTACAGGCTGAACAAGATCTACAGGAAAAAGTCCCATACCTGGTAGACAGAGGCCCTTTGATACAGAGTTGTGATTTATAGCACAAATGTTTCAAGGACTTATTGTTTTTAAATGCAAAATGTGGTGTGCTGTCTATAGTTGCTTTCAGTTCATTTATTGTGTGTAGGATATTCCTGTTTAATGACCTCACAATATGTACTGATGTCACTAGAGTAAGACAGAGAGACTCAAAGTATCTCTCACAGCTACAGTTGCTTGTGGAGCATCAGGTGAAGTATGGTTGCCAAAATAGGCTCTACATTTCCCTTCCCTTTCTTCCCATGCAGCATCAATTTGAGAGTCAATCTCTGCTTCTTTGTAGCCTCTGTCTAAAAGGCCACACTTGAGAGAGTGAAGTACTAAACCCAACTGAGTGTTATCATTGTGCAATCTCATTACTCTATAAATCTGCCCTTTTAGAACATTCCAGGTGACATGCTTGGGATGCATGCTATTCTTGTTCAAGAAGTTGTTATTCCTAGTGGGTTTTTTGTAGACACTAGTATACATATTATTAAGGTCTCCTTTATTGATCTTAACATCCAAGAACTCCAATTCTACAACAGAATATTTACAGGTAAATTTTAAGAAACCAGTAGTGCCATGCAAGTAGTTGATAAACTCATTCAACAGTTCTGATGATCCAAGCCAAAGCAAAAACATATTGTCCACAAAATGTACGTACCAGGCTATGTTCTCTTCATAAGCATTGTTATATAAACGGACAGGATTTCTCCCATTGCACTAATGCAAACTTGGCATAGCTACTGGCACAGGCTGTGCCCATAGCCATGCCAACCCTCTGTAAGAAGAACTCATTCTCTAATACAAAAATGTTATTCACAAGTACAGGCTCAAGTAGTGTACAGAGCAAATTTGCTCTCTCATTCGCAAAACTACTCCTGTCATTAAAAAAAAAGCTCTGACATTCTCTACTCCCCAGCCATTGGGAATCACTGTAAATAGTGATTCTATGTTGAGCATAATAAACAAATAATCATTAGACAAAGTAGATACTTTATCAAACAGTTTTGATAAAAAGGATTTAGTATCTTTTAGGACTGTGTCACAATCATCTAGAAGTAGATGCAATTTTTTTTTCAACAAAAACTGATTGTGGCTCTGTGCTCTAACCCTTGCCAGAAACACTAGGTCTCATAGGTGGGCACTCCAAGTTCTTATGTATTTTGGGAAGCCCATAAATCGTGGGAATGAGGCGGTGTTCAACATTAAAATAATTAAACAAACTCTCAGAAATGAAACCTGTCATGAGTAAGTCAAACAGCATAAAAGAAACTTTTTCCATAATTCCTGTGAGAATAGTTCTTGAAACATTTAAATAAGTTGCTCATCATATAGTAACTTTCTAATTTGTGTTAGAGACAGATCTCTATCAAGTACCACAATACTGTCACCTTTATCTGCAGGCCTAATTCTCTATTAAGTGCATATTCTTCAACTCAAATAGAGCAGTAGAATCATCTGGTGACGTCTGAAAAAAGCGATTTAGAGTAAGTATCAAACAAATCCCTAAACTGTTGTTCACACAGAGAAATAAATGCTTCTACCATAGGGTGAGGTCGTGGAATAAAGGTACTGTTTTTTTTTTTTTTTTAATTCAGTAACATTAAGCTGAGAGTCACTTTTGTCAATGATCTGCCCAAAAGTCTCAAATATTTAAGCAACTCTACAGGTTCAGCTTTTTTTACTGGAATAAAGGATAACCCTTTATTCAGTAGGGTTAATTGTTCTGGAGTAAGTATCGTGGAAGAATTATTATACACCAAACCTGCATTCAGGGTTTCTGTTGTTTCACTGTTGGTTGTGTGTGATCCATGCTCTGTAGATGTGCTCTGTAGATGTTGTAGGCTTGCCTTTCCTCCCTTGACTCCTGCTTCTCTCCTTGATGGGAGATGATTGTTATTTTTAAACGAAGATTTTCAACTAATATTTTATTTGTACTGTTTCCCTTGTATTTATAACAATTGTTGTATTGCTTGTGTGTGTACCTTTTAGTTAATTTATCAGATTTGCATAGGATAGCTGATTGGTCTTGCTTTCTTTTTAAACTCATGTCTTTCTACTTGCTTATTAGTCTGAAGAAGCGATAGTGTTATCGCGAAAGCGCTCACTTTTATCACTTTCTTTTATGTTCAGTAAGTAGAGGTTTTGCCTAGCCGTGTTGGTTCAGTACTTGTTGTTTTTACTTCAAAGAAAGGTCGTTTCCCTCTACTCTGTCCTCATTAGGCCAATCATAGAGTGCAATGCCCATTTGGCATGTACCACACTAGACACTTGCAACAACTGGAGAGGCCGCAAAAGTACCTCACAAAGAGGATCCTGGGCGTTAAACACTTGTCCTATATCAACAGACTCAAAATACTCCAACTATTCTCTGTCTCATATCGCCTACTTAGAGGCAATCTCTACTTGACTTACAAACCCATGTCTGACCCAGCCCTGTTAGAAATGCTACATCTAAAGAAATCCCAATCCCTCCACACCACACGCTCCAGAGACCTCAACCTCATTACCACAATTAACAGAACATGCTGGAGGGACAGGTTCATAACCCAGATACTGCCCATGCTATGGAACAGACTTCCCATACATGTCAAGCAGAGCACCTCGCTGACCCTCTTCAAGAGAAATCTTGCAGAGTGGATGGGAAACCGTAAATTCATCCCACGGATAACTCCAGTGGCTCTACTTGACAGAGGCACTGGGAACTAAGGTCAGGTGGCATTATGCCAGGGTAATCCTATGGGCTAGGCTTGTAATGGCTCCAGGTCCATTACCCTAGTACACACCTACGAATCTATGAACCTATGAATGACCAAGATGCAACATTTTCATATCAGTAAAATATATGCTATACAAATAGAAATTAAAGCAAAAAATAGAACAAAAAATAGAACAAAAACACAGAATAAAAAATGTTCATATAAATCCATTTACGGTGTAGGGATTGAGTTGTTTTGAACTGTGAAAATGTTATACAGCAGCATAAGATTTAGATCATAATTATTTTCAAATAAAGCACGACACATTAAGTGCAAATGCATTAAAACTGAAAACTAATGTACACTATTACATAAATTAGCCATTTCTGCAAGAGATTAACAGTATTGCCATATAATTACTACAAATGTTATTACAAAACACACATTTCCTCAGCTGAACATGTAATTTCAAATGCTAGTACTAGAACTTATTAAAATTTGTAATAGTATACATTATTTAGAAAATGTATTTTGATTACACTATAAATCTACCTTTTTAGTGAAAACAATGTTCTTAAGGTTCCTTGCACTTTTCAGATCATTAGAATCATTAAGCTAGATTTTTTCACTGTTGCTTATTGTTACAGACATCAGTTGACTCAACTACATATAATCACAGACCACTGGTATGTAAAGAGTTTTAGTATATCTTATAATTCTGTCCCTCAACACCATTTTTTCTTACTTAAATCACACTGTTGTAGTCTCTCTCTCTTTTTTTATTTTTATTTTTTTTTTCTCCATTTCCTCATGTGAAGGGAATGGAATATTTATGAAAAATGTTTGTTAGGGAAGTGCAAAGTTTCAACATTGTGCTGAATTCTGCTTGAATTCTGAAAATGAGGTACAGTGAAATGTCTGCCAGGGAAGCTGGGACAGCTCTTCGTGGTGAGAATGCAAAAGTATTGAGATGTTTTCCAACCTGGAGCAAGAAATTGTTGCAGTCTAATGCATGAACATATTTTATTATGCTAATATGGTAATCACAGAAATGATAATCTTCTTTCAGCTTTTTCCGGTTAGGGGTCGCCACAGTGGATCACCTGTCTGCTCATGATTGGCAGTGGAGTTTTACAGGGTCGAGTTGCCAGCCTGGCACCCAACCTTTCACAGAAGGCACACACACACTCTCACACCTAGGGCCAATTTAGAGTGTCCAATCCACCTTGGGATGTGGGAGGAAACCGGAGGACCCAGAGGAAACCCATGTGACCACAGGGAGGATATGCAGACTCCACACAGAAGGCACCCCAGCCGAGGATTGAACCACAGAACCTCTTGTTGTGAGGCAGCAATGCTAACCACTGCACCACCGTGGCCGCCCAATTACAGAAATGATACTGACACCATTTTTTTTTAGTTACTATTTTGTTAAAGATTGATGCATAGTCACATATGCATTGCCCATTGAGAAGGTCTTTAATTTGTTTCTCGTTTATGAAATGAGACTAAAAAAAAATAGCTAGAGAAATCCTGGAGGCAAAAATATGAGGTTAAAATTATGAGGCACTTGACTGGCAGAGATGCCTTTCGATACAATGGAATCTGGTTTCTCAAAGACATTTATCTGGTAAGTGATCTTGGTCAAGTCAGTTAGCTAGACATTTGCTACTTAGAGAGTCATACAGAAGGCAAACTGAAAATGATCCTGGATTACAGGAAGCAGTTCATTAACTCCTTATACTATTAACCATCTGCACTAACTACCAGGCTGAGTACGCCAAACGATCACAGATTAAGTACACTTACAACTGCATTGTCTACTGCAGTCTCAACATTTTCTTCAATAATTAGGTGCCAGATGTGCTTAATGCTTCTGCACACTTGAATATTGTCATTTATTCATACTTTCTGAGCAGATCTTGATCTTGCTAATAAAGTGTTCCCAAGGATAGCAGAATGCAAAGCACAATGTTTCCAGTCCATCTGTTTTGGGATCTCACTGAAAACTGTACAACAAATTTGGTGGAAGGGCTGTTGCATTGAAAAGTCAACCTTAGTGCCAGGCTTGTTTGTTGAATATAGTCACAGAAAAACAATGTTGCGATGTTACCATAGTTACCTGACTAATGTCTCTTTTCCATAAGGATTTGACAGACCAAACTGGGGGTGTACTTCTGATTAAGGTTGCACTTAAAAAGGGTCAAGGAACTAGGTTTTAAATCTGGTGGGAAGTCTAGTACATACAAGATGTACTCTAGGTCATAGGTATCCATCATACCTGCAGGTCCTGTTTATATTATAGTAAAAGTTCAGATCTTGTGAGCAGATGTTTAAAGCTGTTATTACTTTTCATAGATTAGTTCATAGATTAGTACTAAGCTAGCTGCCCTTGCGAGCCATTTTAAGCTTAGCCTATTATCCCTTGTGAGACTCAAACCCTGCACCTTGTGTTTGTAAGGCAAACACCTTAACCATTAGGCCACCCTCCCAACCTTTATGCATGTAAAGCTGGTTGCATAGGACTGGATTCATTATGGCTCTATAGACTAGGCAGAGGTCCCCTCTCAAAAGTCTATGGCTTGGAAGAGTGTGAAAATGCATTAAGGCAGTCAGATTAGCTTAAGATAGACAAGACTGGTTGTCCTAGTAAAGAAATGCTGTGGTCTCGAGCTGGACCATGTGCTTAGATAAGTGTATATCAAAATAGGCATTATGCTATATAACTGACCTAATAAGGGAGGAGTAGAGAGAGATGACAACTTCATTGTATCTAGAAGATGCTCCCCTTGGTTATTAGTTGGGTATATAAAAAGATTTTCTAATAACAGTGGTAATGTGGAGGTCAAAGACTAGTTTATTGTCAATGAAAGTGCCCAAATCCATAATGAAGGATTTCATTTTTAAGGGGGTGCGTTACCCAAGTAACATGAGTATGGGTGCTCAGGTTCGACAAGAACAGTACTCCACTTCTTAGCATTTAGTTTGAGTTTGCGGTTTAAGCACCACATGTTATTGCAAGCTAGGCCCCCCTGGAAAATCTTTTGGTCAGTTGGAGTACTTAAGACAGCTTCCATCTGGAAACAGCAGACTTTGTCAGATAGTCCCTTGGTTTCAGTCTTGATGAAAGTATATACCAATGAGGAGTGATCCAAGTACAAATCCCCGAGACACACAACTGGTAATGGCTGGTTGAGATTATGACTCCAGCAATAAGACTGGGCTCTATCTGAGTTAGGTTGCTGCCTAGCAGGTAAAATAGTTTGTGTTTAGCTTGATTAGTATATCAGTGATGCCCTAATGTTGCATGTCAAGGCTGTGGCCAAGTGCAGGCATGAAGTGTGAATGGATGTGACAGAGTCTAATGTCTTAGTTACTAATTCACAAAAGTAAATTAGGTTTAGGAAGCAGAATCTGCCTGTAACAAACCTAAAGTTCTTGGGTACTAGTTTGAAAACTGTTAATATAATGATGCACTCCATTGGCTTACAGATAAGGCTAGTGAGGTTTATGGGTCTGTAGCTTCCCATATCAGTAGTGGGTGCCCTCCTTTGCAGAGTGGAATTACTACAGCAGGTCTCCATACCTCTAGCAGGAGGTGGAGAGGTTGAGACTAAATAGACTTAACAAATCAGCCACAGTGTCTGGTCTTAACAAGATGAGCTTGTCACATTATACGGGTTCATGCAGTTTGTGTTCCTAGCTTCTTAGCCTCGGAGAGAACACTTAACGACTTGCTTATACGTGATCGGGGGAGGAGGCACTGGCATATTAATGTGCTGTGGATAATTATACTGAGATAGTGGAGTACAGTTTGAGCTAAATTTGTCTGCTATTGTATACTGACTGTCTTCAGGTAATGAAAATGCAGAGTTATTTTCTATTAACTAGTTGCACTGTTGTGTATTCGTTATAACATTCCTGATTTAGTTGAAGTCACCTTTGTGGTCATTCTTAACATGGGTGGTAATTCTTAATTTGTGCTTGCTTTTACAGGATTTGATTTTGTTTCCAAGTTCTTAGTTGATCTTGGAGTTCTTCTCAACCATGTTCATTTTGTTCTTATGGGGTACAAGCCGGTTATTCATTATATAGCTTAATACTGGGATTCCACCCAATGGGTTTATTCTTAAATTTGTCACTGTATTTGACTTATGGGCACCATAAACAGGTTTGCATGTTATCCTGGGTCATTATGGTGAGGAGTGTGTGTGAATTTCATCAGATAATCTGTTAGTTAGACTAAAGTTGCCTTGAACTAGTCTCTAAAGCTGGAAAAGGTAAGAGGTAACCTGGGTCTTTTGGTTAGTTTACCACAGTAGCACAATGATCACACTAGACCATTTGCAGACACAGCCCAGATGAAGAAATTCACAAAAAAATAATCACAAACGTGGAGTGATTAAAGACGAAAGATAATCCCACAGACAATTGAAACAATATGTAACTGATTTTAACAGAGTAGAAAATCAGATGTGAATTAATTTTAATAGTAAATATGAGGGGGAAGCAGCAGCTGAGAACAGAAGATGAAAGTAGAAGTGATGCAGGTGACGAGGGAGTTAGGCTATGTTACCACTGGAAAAGCACTTGCAGTCAGATTTTTGATTGGGGGGTATCTTTTGAGTTGTGCTCTAAAGGAGGAGAAAGGAGACTTTTAGGTGAGGAGGGAGGATTTTGCATGAAAGTTGCATCACTGTACATTGGTCAGATTTAACCAGTGATTTTAGGTGTTGAGCATATGGGAGCTATGCTGACATGAAAGCTGTCCATTACATTTGAGCCCCTGAAATTTGGATTAGTTGGTCTAAGGAGTTGACATTAATGAATCCTAGGAATCTTTGTACTTACTAATTTGTGGTAGTACAGGTTCCCCAATTAAGAAAGTCATTGTTTGGCTCAATACAGAGGGATGCCAGTTTATTTAGGTACGCCTTGCAGTTTGCTAATGTCATCGAGGGGGTTGTAATAGTTAGCCACAATATGGCACTGGGTTTTGTGCATCATGACAAAGATGTGAAGCAGTACAAGGTCTTTGTCCTGCATGGAGTCTGCAGGTGAAATGGTTTCTAAGGAATATGCAGGCTCCCCACTAGCTACACCTTTCTGAAGGAATGGTAGACATTAAATCATCTCCGCACTGTGAAGGTGCTATCACTGTTCTGAAACCATGTTTCAATAACTTTGTGTATATCTATATTTTCTTAGGTTAGGAAAGCCTCTAAGGAATGTAGCCCTTTGTTAAGGCTACTAATATTGAGAAGTGCCACCTTAATATTGTTTTGATTTGATTTTGAGTGGCTTTGTGTAATTTGAGGAGAATGATCTTGCCTAAAATCGGCACTATGGGTAAGTAAAAAGTATTGGGCAAAATCTGAATGCCATCAGGAGGTAGTAGCAAGCCATCTCTAGCAATGAAGATGGGGTTTGTCAGTCATCTCCCAAGATGATAATATACTGGATACCCTTAAAATAACATCAGGAGCTGAGCCAGAAGATAAAGTCAGTTGTTTGCATTGAACGATCATTTTTGGCAATGCTAGGATAATGCTCAGTACTAGCTTCATACCAAATTCAGATGCATATTCTAAGAGCTCCCTCATTTTGCTCTTCATGCAATCCAAGGAGGTGAATCTCAAGTACTTCACTCCCACATCCATGTTGACCAGATAGTGTGTGTAACCTGGGATGAAGGGACATATGGGCCATTGTAACATTTCTGTCTTTGCTCAGCCTAATGAGTAATCAACCATGTATCTCACTATGGAGTCGCCTATGACCAAGACCACTGCCACATTTATAAGCTTGCCTCTGCATTCTAGTTGTCTGGCTCATTTTGTGGCTGTATTTAGAGCATGACTTTTAGAGAATTTGTGATGAACTGTTCTAATTTCTTTAGAGTGCAAATCTTTGCTGCTTTGCCAAACATGTATGCATGTGTTTATTTTTATTTCATTAGTGGTTATGCTCATATCACTTGATAGCTCTCTATAAGTAATTCATCACCTTGCTATTATATATCAGTTCTTTTGTGAAGTAGATCTCCAAAAATATCAATATATCATCTTTGGGATTCATTAGTCTGTACTCAACGCAATTAACACTAGCTTTAACTTTGCATTACTTCAAGTGTCATTAAGATTTAAATAGGATTAAGTATTCCCTCCCCTCTTCTGTTATTTCCAGTTTTTAAAACTGAAGTCCACAGCAACTAGCAGATATGATCTATATCTCTTCCACGACTATGGGATATACAGCATGTCAACATTTAAAGGTCAGGAAATATAAAACCCATCCAGTATAATAACATGTCAGAATATGCAGCTTAGTTTGTCATTTCCCTTCTAGACTTCAACATAAAAAACAAACTCTGGTTTCCTCCCATGTCCTAAAAACATGAGTACTGTTAACAACTGTCATATATATATATATATATATATATATATATATATATATATATATATATACATACCGATTACATCTACCCTTACTTGTGTGTCCTGGATCATGCCTAAAAAATATTCAAGGACCAGTTCACTTACTTGCTTAAAAAATAAATTTCAACAATATCTCAGTCTTACTCTGTGGTACAGATAGATGGAGCACTGAGTGCAGTCCTAGGTGCTTGCTTTCAAACTGCAGTACTAGGTGTTAAATAAATTATCATAGCACATTGATCTGCTTGATGGTGGCTTTACATCCTTAATGGAGTTTAGTTCATTACAGGGTCGTACAGTGTCTGATATAGGCTGGGGAGCTGACCACCCTCAATTTGCACTGGTGATTACCATCTATTGAAAAATGTGTGATATTCAAGTTAAATACACAGGCATATGGAAACATGATTTTGTGTGACCCCAATGCAACAGGTATTGCACAATGCCAGCTAACCATCTGGGGTAACAAGACATGAGGGACTAAAATGAAAAGACCTAAACCTCTGAAGATGACTTCCCATCACCACCACTCAGTTCAAGAACAATGATAAGTTATGTCTCATCAAGTCAAAAGAAGGAAACTGTCGCATAAGGTAGTGATGGGGACAGGAAGATCATGCAAGAAAAGAGAAAATTTTTTTAAAAAAGTATAATAAAACTTCTTAGTTTAAGAGTAAAACTAACTCTGAATTATAATAGCAAATTAGAAGGCAACTGTGATACTAATATCTCTGATATTGTAACATGTTTCCACACTAAGATCCATGTCCATTTCCTGTTGTATACATTATTACAACACATTAATGTGGTAGTCATATGGCTTTAGTTATATTTTACACCAAAAGATTTTTTTCCTAAATCTTTTTTTGAAAATTTCCTTTTATAAAAAAAATTCAACAAATCAATAGATAAGAGCTTTTGAAACATATTAGAAAATTCAGTCAAGAAAAAAAAAATAATGAACTATTTACAAAAGGTGTCTGTCTTACACAAATTATTGTACTAGCCATAATATTAAGTCATATTGTCTTCAATCTTCCTGAATGCTTCTTTAACTTTTAACCATGAGTTATAGTAAGAAGTGATTATATCTGTTCTTGCTTTGATAGTCAATAACTCCATGAAATAAACACAGATTGCAATATTCTTGAAATCTCTGGAAGAGGTTTTTGTCTAATTTTTCTATTTAGTTGTAATAACTTTGCTTGCTACGGCTAGTAAGCTCCATGAGATAGAGGTTTTAGATCTAGGAACACTTTTAGGGTCAGGTCCTTTGAATAGAACCAGAGATTTAGTTATAGAACATTTGTCATTGAAAATAGTTTGCAAGAAAAAGTTGAAATTATGCCAAAGCATCTCAAGTAAAATACAGTCATAAAACTTGTGCTGCCAATCAGTTTTAACCTGTAAAAGACATCTCCAACAGGCTATACCTTTTTAAAAGGGCCTATATTGAATTAGAGAACGCTTAGAAAAGCAAACGCTAATTCATCGACCCCTTTTAAGCGAAAGCTTAAAATCCCGAACACCTGGAACAGTGATTTTTTTCACAGGGCAAAAAATCGCTGAGCAGGTTTCGGGGGTTCACCATGTCCTCCACTGTGGTGTGATCTTGGAGTTGGTATATTTAAGTAGGGGGGTGTGGGGGGCAAAGCCCCCCACATTATACAGTGTTTTAAGTTTTTTTTTGTTTTTGTTTTTTTGTGGACCAGCGATTTTTTTCCCTGGGAAAAAATTGCTGTTCCGGGTGTTCAAGATTTTAAGCTTTCGCTTAAAAATGGTTGCTGAATTAGCGTTCGCTAATTCAATATAGACCCTTTAAAAACATCAATTCCATTTTATGAGAGGGTAATAAAATATCTATGCAAAAATTTCCATGTAAATATCCTCCACTGTAATGGAAGGGTAGTGTGTTTTGAGGATATTAGTATTAACTTTTATCTGCATCACATGGTAGCTGATTATTAATCAAATATCTCAAAAATTCTTTGCAATACAATTTTAAATTTATAAGTATTTTATATATGTTAGATAAGTACCAATTTCCTAAAATTGGTTGATTAAATTAATAATAATTTCTACAAGCTTTGGAACAGATTCTTTAAAAGTTACATTCTTTAACATAATATTACTAATGATAAATTGTCTCAAAGATTGTATAGCCAACCACTTTTCCTTAGTTATATATTTAACCATAATATAATCCATTGTATGTATTTTCTCATAGTCCATTAACTGATACTAAAAAGTAAGATTTGTTTAATTGAATTCAGACATTTAAAATACAAGTAATTAGAATATGTGGAGTGCAAGTTACAGCAAACAATAAAAATAACCATGTTTTCAAACTTGGAATTTTATTAATAAAGTTTTTAAAAATATTTACTGTATTAAATGTTTGTTGGTGTGTCTTTCGGCTTTTCCCAGTTAGGGGTTGCCACAGCGGAACTCCGGTCCACAAATGATTGTGCCGATTTGCCAGCCCTGACGCACAACCTTCAATGAAGGTACGCTCATTCACGCATGTCGCCACACAGAAGACGCTCTAGCTGAGAATCGAACAGGACACAATCTTACTGTGAGGCGGCAATGCTACCGCAGCACCACCACCACAGTATCATATATACCAAAATTTATTTTTTATCCCCAAGAAATATTCTCTTTTAACAACTAATGAAATACATATGATAATTTATTTTGTAACAATTCTGAATGATCAGACTCTAACCAGATTGCTTCCTTGTATTTTTCCAATCTGAAGAGTAGTTTGGATTTAACCATAAAGTTATTGTCTTTACAACTGATGATAGTGTATGCATTTCTATATCCGGTAATCCAATGCCACCTATTGCCAAAGTCTTTTAGATGGTGATTTAATACTAATCTGGTTTTACTAGGATACCATAAAAAGTTTAATATCAATGAGTTAAATTCTTTTAAACATTCCTTAGGATGAGGTAAAGAAACTGTATTAAATAGAAAATTTGGGGGAATATAATCCTTTTAAAGGAAATCTCTCATTCCTTGTAAAAAAATTCCATTTATTCATGAGATTTTTATATTTAAAATACTTATATAATTAGTTGATAGAGAGAAAATAAGAGTCGAGTCCATTTAATCTAAAAAAACTTTTAGAGAACAGTAAAATATAAGTTTATTGTATTCTTAATTATACGAAATGTTCTACATCATCTTTTCATAAAACTACAAGTAAAAACAATTTTACCTTTCATGTCTGACTTGCTGTATTGTCTTTTTTTCTCAGAATGATACAATAAAGACAATTGTTAAAAGCTGTAAATATAGTCTTGTACATGTTTCTCAATACAACAGCAAGTCTACCAATGTTCTTCTGAAAAAAAAAAGAGAAAGAGAAAAACACGTACTTATTTGCCTTTTATTTTTTTTGTTGTCTTGCACATTTTTTTTCCTGCAAGTCTCTTCAAAGAAGCACCACTCAAATCCATGTCTTCTATATGGTCTAACATTTTGTGTTTAAGAAAAGACACTGCTGTTTCCAAAGGTTTAAATATTTTGACACTCTGGCAGGAAAACTTGTAATCTAGCTGGAAATAACAGATGAACTTTGATTTGAGTTTTTTTCAGTTCATTCACTAAAGGAAGAAATTATTTTCTGTTTTGTATGATTTTGGATGAATAATCATTGTCAAACTTTATGGCATGTCCATTAAAGTTAATCAGAGAATTTGACCACACAGTTTTTAAGATCATTTCTTTGTCTTGACTAGAAAGAAATTCAACAGTTATGGACCTTGGATTTGTCCTTTTTGTCAATGAAGGGACCACCAGTAACCCGTGAGCCCTTAAAATACCAAAAGATAATGCCTCAGGTAGTTTCAATGTTTTAAGAAACTAGGAGTTAAGAAAATTAATGTCACCTTCAGTCTTCTCTGGTAATCCACAGATTTGATTATTGCTCTTGTATCTATTCTCGAGATCATCTACTTTGTTTAGCAACAAAGTATTTTGTTTTAATAGGAATTCAATATTATGTTCATCCTCTGCTACCCTTCCCTTGAAGTCATTTAAAGAATCTTCCATGCCCCAAGGTCTGTACCTTCTGTTGTTTCAATCTTTCATGTAGTTGATTAAATTGTTCAAAACATTTTTCTTTACATATGACCTGTTTATTGTCCATTTTTAATGATAGTTATTGGATATTTGCAAAGAACTGACTGCAGTTCCTTCTTACTTGACAAACCCTGTAAGTTGGTTTTGGAGAAACTCATTTTAAGGTAATGAGCATATACTTTTTTGCTTATATAATGACAGGAAAAGACTTGAAGATTAATATAAAAGTAGATGAAATTTTCCCAGATGAAAAAAGGAATAAAATTTCACAAAAATAAGTACAGTATGACTTAATGATTAATTACTCTCAGAAATATAATTCACGTAGTAGAGAAGTAAAAGTGCTGCTAGCCTGTAATCATCTTGGCCACAAACCCCCATTATATTTTTTTCAACCATTAAATAACTTTTGGGGACAACATAGCTTCTAATCACTCAGCTTTCTATTAGCTGTTCTACTGCCAAGATATTTCTATACGTGATAAAAAATATAGCTTGTTCAATGCCTTGTCATTTAAAAGATAAAATGGTTTGCCATGTCATCATATTTTTCATCCCTAATGAAAATCATAGCTTATTACAATCTATCACGCAAGACCTTTTTTTTTCATGTCAGTACATTCATTTGACTGTTTGGATTCTTTCACATATAATTAAGAGAGCTTAAACTACTATACTCTGCTAATACTTGACATGTATTCCTTATAATATGTAATATATTCATTTATTAGTGCTATAAAATTCTTTCAGTTCCTTAGACAATCTTTTTCTTTACCTGAATATAGCTTATCACTGTTAATTAAATTGTGACTTGCAACTTAATGGGATGTTTTTCTCATTTACTGCTACTGTTCAAAGTCCTAAGCCAGCATTTGAAACATATGCCTTCATTTCACATGCCTAATTAAAATCTGGCATGGACAGTACTGGACATGGACACATGACAATTGTTATGCTCTTTTAGTGGAAGCTGATGCTCCTCATTCTATAAAATTTTGACTTTGAAAATTTTCAAAGTAGTTATTAATCAGTAAGAAGCGCTTAAATAATGAGGGTTTAATTAATCGCTTTAAGTATCCCATGAGACCCCACTAAAATGACAACTACTTTTTATTAGTTGGAAGAGCTCATTTAAGTACAAGACTCCTTTGTTATGCTGGTATTAAATTGTTTTTTACTTGCATGATACACTGGAAATGTTCTGTCTCACGGAAACAAACCTACATTTTTGAAAGCCGTCTAATAAAACCAAATTCCTGAATAATAACAGTAATTTAATGTTTTTCATTTTGCCAGATTTTGCTAAAAATTACATTATCAAGGTAAATCGTAGTACAGATACATTCAGATGACAACTTTCACTCAAACATATCTGATGCTTCATGTATGTTAACCAAGATTTTCGGAAAGTTTCAATTAAATGTAGTTGAGTAGTTGAGCAGTTATTTCAAATTCCCTTCATTGCTGCTAATTGAAAAAACATTTATCAATATCCATGAGACATATACAGCATGAAAAATAGATGGTCCAACTTAATTTCGCAAGTACTATAACAATGTGTGAATGCACATATACACATATGTATGTGTTTTTTGGTCACTTGTGTACTATTCAGGTAAAAGCTTTTTTATTTATTTATTTATTTTTTTTGGGGGGGGGGTAACTCTGTACTGTCTGGTTAAGTCACATGCTCATTCTCACATTATACATATACAGTTCAAAGACAAAAGAAAATATATCAGCAGTCCACTGCCTTAGACCTCTGCAATTAAAATGTCAGACTCAAGCATTTGTAAAGTATGAACTTCAAAAGAAAGTGTAAATGTTTAAAAAAATAGAAGTTATGTTCTTACCATAACGTTCCATGTTGGTTGTCTTCTTCTCGCCTTCTTTCTTGCTGGATGGGTTCGGAGCCGATCCTCGGCTCCGACTCGGCCACTCTAAAAGCTTGAGAGTTGGTTCTACCGGCTCGAGGCTCCCCTTATATCCCACAATGCTAGGCGGTAATACCTCAGATCTTGTTTGTAAGCTAGGCCCAGCCAGGAAGAAATCCAGAAACACTGGAAAGGGGAAACCCACCTCTATAAAATGGCAGAAGGAAGGTGACCTAAAACCTGATGAAGGAATATATACATAGTACACTATATACATATATACAAATAGAGGTGGTAGGAAGAAAAGGTCACAATCAAACTCCTCTAGGTCTGTCCAGGCTAGGGGGAAGGAGGGTGGGATGCAAGAAAGAAGGCGAGAAGAAGACAACTAACATGGAACGTTATGGTAAGAACATAACTTCTATATGTTAAGTTGTCCATCTTGCCTTCATTCTTGCTGGATGGGACCGCGTCCCTAGCACCTTGTCCCGGGTGGCCTATCGGAACAGACTCTTGAGTACAGTGGAACCAAAGTTAGCTCTGTCTCTAGAAGCTAAGTCCAACTTATAATGAGAAATGAAAGTGTGAGGAGTAGCCCATGTAGCTGCCGCACAAATCGTATCAATAGGCAGCCTGTCTTGGAAAGCTATGGAAGTAGCCAAAGCTCTAGTTGAATGAGCCTTAGGTTTGTTTGGTAACTTTTGATGCCTAATCTCATACACAAAGGAAATCAAGGATGTAAGCCATCTGGAGAGTGATACTTTCGAAACTGGAAGGCCCTTTCTGCCTTCTGCATAAGAAACAAACAATTGGTCAGCCTTTCTGGTCTGTTTGGTCCTATCCAAATAATACCTTAATTGTCGATGAACGTCTAGCCAATGTAATTTTTGTTCAGACCTGTTAGAATAGTTAGGAAAAAACACAGGAAGGTCAATGTTTTGACTTAAGTTTGTCGCAGAGGCTACTTTGGGCAAAAAGGATGGGTTGGTCCGTAAGGATACCCTATCCTTATGAAACAAAAGATATGGTGATCGACTGCAGAGTGCATGAAGCTCTGAGACTCTTCTAGCCAAAGTAATGGCTACCAAAAAGAGTGTTTTCCAGGATAGCAATTTCATTGAACAGGAAGCTGCAGGTTCAAAAGGGGGAAGAATCAAAGATGTAAGAACTAAGTTAAGGTCCCAAGAAGGAGGAGGATTTCTTATAGGAGGCTTGAGAAGAAAACTCCCTTCAAAAAGGCTTTGCAAAGCTTGTGAGACATGATGGCAGAATCCGAGATTCCCACATGAAAGTTAGATATAGCTGCCATTTGAACCTTAAGAGTAGAAGGAGACGAACCTGCGTGGAATAGTTTGGCTAAAAAATCAAGGACCGATTGAATGGGAGTAGTGAAAGGATCCATGTCCCTTCCTTCTGCCCAATAAGAGAAACGTTTCCACTTACTAAGATAAATCTTCCGAGTGGAGGATTTATGGGAAGCTATTAAAATATCTCGAACTGAGTGAGATATTAGAGGAAGCCTGGCTAGGGTTGGAATTGGAGGAACCAAGCAGTGAGGTTCAGGGAGGGAAGGGAGCGATGTAACTGACCCGACTGATGGGTCAAAAGATCTGGAACTAGGTCCAGATGCCAGGGTTGCTCCAACAGAAAATGGTGCAGAAAGGGGAACCAAACTTGTCGAGGCCAGTAAGGGGCAATGAGGATCAAGGAAGCTTTCTGAGCGATGGCTTTCTGTATCACTTGAGAAATTAGTGGGAAGGGAGGAAATGCATACAGAAGTCCCCGGGGCCAAACTTGGACTAGAGCGTCTCTGCTGGGATGGCCTGGTAGAGGAAAGAGGGTGAAATAATCTCTGCACATGCTGTTTTGGGGAGTAGCAAAAAGGTCGCAGCAAGGCTGGCCCCACAGAAAAATTTCTTCCAATACTGAATTTTTCAGAGACCACTCGTGAGGCATGAGAATAGCTCTGCTCAATTTGTCCGCGATGACATTGGACTTCCCGGGGATGTGCGTTGCTATCAGAAACCGCTGAGAAGAAATCGCCCATTGCCACAGTCTGAGTGCCTCTCAACATAGGGGGTAGGATCTGGTTCCACCTTGTTTGTTGATATACCACACTACAGACATGTTGTCCGTCTGTATTGCTATCGTTCCCAACGGAAGAGAGTCTTGAAGGGCTTGCAACGCTAAAAGCACTGCTCTCATCTCTAGAACATTTATATGCAAGTGGCGTTCATGAGGTTGCCATATGCCCTGGACTGTCCTGCCCTGATAATGCCCCCCCCACCCGATCAGGGAGGCGTCCGTCGTCAGAGTAGCAACCGGAGGGGGAGGGACAAAGGGTCTTCCTAAGAAGAGCTGGGGGGAAGAAATCCACCAAAGAAGGTGATTCTTGCATGCTTGCGTTATCACAATGGTGTGGGACATCGGAAGTTGTTGGTATGAACATTGTGTGAAGAGCATCCATTGTAAGATTCTCATGTGAAATCTGGCTAATAGAAGTAGAGGGATAGCAGCTGCCATTATCCCCAGCACTTTCAGGACCAGTCTGACTTTGATTCTGTTGCTGTGGAAAAGAAGAGAGACTAGTTTGTGTATGTCTGCTATCCTTTAGTCTGTGAGTCTCGCTGACATGCTGACTGTGTCTAGATTTGCACCTATGAAGGTAATAGCACGACAAGGCGACAAAACAGACTTTTCGCAATTTATTGAGATACCTAGCTTTCGAAATATGCGAAAAGTGTAGTCTCTGGCAAGTAGTAAAAGATGCTTGGTGGGAGCTGTAAGGAGCCAGTTGTCTAAGTATGGAAACACCTGGAATCCTTGACGTCTCAGGTGAGAGGCAACCACTGCCATGCACTTGGTAAACACCCGGGGGGCTGTGGTGAGTCCAAAGGGCAGGGCCCTGAATTGAAAGTGACTGGTTCCCAGCCTGAAGCGGAGGAATCTCCTGGAGCATCTGTTCATTTTTATATGATAGTACGCATCCTGGAGGTCTATAGAGCACATCCAGTTTTCCTTCCCCAATAGGGGTAGGATGGATTGCAACGTGACCATCCGAAATCTTGTTTTCTTGACAGACTTGTTCAAGATGCTGAGATCCAAAATGGGCCTCCAGTCCCCCGTTTTCTTTGGAACCAAAAAGAATTTGGAGTAGATTCCGGATCCTTGCTGGTCTGTTGGAACTGGCTGAATGGCTCTTTTTGTAAGCAACTTTGATATTTCTAATGCTGCTTGTTCCCTTTGAGCGGGTGGAACATCTGGAAGGGACTTTTTTGATTGATTTGGAATGCGAAAGAACGGAATGGAATAGCCTTCAGAAATGATGGACTGTACCCACTTGTCTTGAGTTAGAGATCGCCAGGCTTCTGGGTACAGTGATAGTCTTCCCCCGACTGCCTCCGAAGGTGGACAGTCGGGCAACACCTCAGGGATGCTGAAAGGGCTTATCGGAAAAGGTTTCTCGATTGCCCTGGTTTTGCGGACCCCCCCTGCCTCTAGGGTGGCGTCTACCATTATTGTTCCCCCCTCTGCCTCTAGAGGGGAACCGACTCTGTGCGTCAGGCAAAGCCCCTTGAGATTGCTTGCGGAACCACATCTTTCCACTTTTCTGGCCCTTGGGGTAAGGCCTAGAAGGAGTAGAAAAACGGACTCCGACGGCAGAAAGAGTTTTGCCATCAGTCTCACACCTTGTCAGGGTTTCTTTCACTTGAGGACCAAAAAGGGACGATCCATCAAACAGGGAATTAGTGAAAGACATCTTAAAGGGGTCCGCAAAATTACATAGCCACATCCAGGCATGCCGGCGTAAGGCCACACCTGTACCTGCGGCTCTGCTCGCTCCATCAGCCGCATATGAAAGAAGGCGCATGGAGGAGTTAGCTATCGAATTGAGTTTAGCCAGCTGAGCGTTCATCTTATCCTGAAAACCCGCAGCTGTTGGATCCTTTAACATCTCACTCGCTTCCTTGATCAAGTCTCTTTGAAGACGACTGAAATGACAGAGGTAGTTCAGCGAACGCATAGAAAAGGTCGCTGACGAAAACATCCGCTTCCCGTACCTGTCCATAGACCTAGATTCCTTGTTAGGGGGATGGACGGGCACTGAAGGATTAGATAGTTCCTTCTTGGTGGCAGCAGCTGCCACCATAGCATCCACAGAAACTCCTTTAGTCAGAAATTGCTTGTCTGCTGGTGCTGTAATAAACTTTGAAGGTCTCCTGGGGGTGGGGTCCACAGAGTCAGGAGCCGTCCAAGCCTTTTTTCTACCACCTGCATAAGGGGGTCAAAGGGGGGGGGACACCCAGGAGGTGGAAGGGCGAGAGCCGAACACCTCAAGATACACAGATTCATCCTCCGAAGGGTTAAGGGCTGGCCAATTCCCCCTCTGCTTTAAGATCTCCAGGATGTCTGCAAAGGAGACATCTTCAGAGGGGGAACGGGGGTAACCTTCAGAATCCTCTAAATCCATGTCAGAGGTGACAGACTCAGGTGAGTCTATGTGCTTCCTCTTGCACTTTCTCTTCCTAGGGGGCTCTCCTGCCAATTCAGGAGAGGCCTCGGAAGAGGATGAGATCCCCACAGGGGATTCTTGAGGAGCTGGCTCTCTGCGGTCTGGGATGAGGGAGTGAGTAGAAATTACCTGAGGCACCGAGGAGGGAGGGGCGGACGGAGCCAACTGTGGAGTTGAATCAGGTTCCAACACACTCCGCATGACCTCGAAAGCACCCCTGTCAGGCAGAGCCAGAGGTCGCCGCTCCGAAAAGCTGAAAAACCTCCCTCGGCACCGACAGTGATGGCTCCGAGGCCGATGTCGGAACCGAACTCACCAGCGCCGAAGCACCGAGAGGAAGAGCGGGGTCGGACAAGGGTCCGATGCCACTCACCCCCTCGGAGCAGACGAGGGAAGTCCGGCGCCGAGATTCTTCCAAAGAAGAAATCGGAGCAGACGACGGCGCCGAAGACAATTGTATCGGCTCCGACGCTACCACAGTCTCGGGTCCGAAACGCCCCGGCTCCGAACTCAAAGGAGTCAGAGGAGGAACATTTTGAGAAATAGGATTAAGCATCGACTGATGAGTCGGGCTCTGAAGCATTTGGGCCAGTGCCTCGGACTTAAGAAGTCGACTCACCACCCTCTGAAGGTCATGGTCAGAAAGTCTCGACGACTTAGAGGAGTGAGATCTATGGCTCCATTCAGACAGCAAGAGAGATGCTGGAGCCGAATGAACGGAGTCAAGAGACGGTGACCCAGACCTCTTCCTAGTTGTCGGTTCCGATAGTCTTATCGGAGCCGACTGAGATATTTCCAATACCTTGGCTCCAGCCGGAGCCGAGGGAACTGAAGAAATAAGAGTTCGAGTCTCATCGGCTCCAGCCAGAGCCGATGTTGTAGCAGACTTCGACGTCTTAGGTGTCGACTCAGAAGCTGGAGCAGACGACCTAGAAGCCTTAGAGGGTTTACCCGAAGAAACAGTCGGGAGACCCTCAGGTTTTAATAAGCCTCTTAAAATAAGCTTATTTTTTCTTTCCTGCAGGACTCTAGGGCTGAAGCCATGGCATACAGCACAAGAGTCCTGCAGGTGTAAAGGTCCCAGGCAGTAAACACAAGAAGTGTGACCGTCTGTCAGAGACATCTTCTGACAGCACGAGTCACACTTCTTGAAGCCTGAGACCCTCGAATCCTTAGACATTTTAAGGAATAAGTGCAATCACACACAACACAAACACACTGATTACACTACTCACTGAAATAAACTAATAACTTTAAACTAATAAAATTAGTTAGCTTTAAAAAATCTCTACAAGAACACATACACTCCACTACTAAGAGGGGATGGAAGGGCCCGAAGGCCTAAGGGAAGAGAGGGTGGCTTAATGGTTAAGGTGTTTGCCTTAAACACAAGGTGCAGGGTTGTTTGAGTCTCTGGGAAAGGATAACTGGCTAGGCTTACAATGGCAAGGGCAGTTAGCTAGTACTAATTTTTTTTGTTGTGAGGGGGAGGGTGGTTATTAAGGTGCTTGCCTTGCAAACAAAACACAAGGTGTTTGGTCAATTCTAAATAATTGGGCTAAAATAAAAAAAAAAAAAAAAAATGGGGCAATTATCTAGTACTAATCTATAAACCTAAAAGTTTAAAATTATAGCAGGCAGACAGAATGGGTCCTAAGTGAAATGAAAAATGATAATGATATTAGGAAGGGGAAAGGAGAGAAAAAAGAAGAAAAAATAAAAAAGGGTTGGGGGGGGGGGGTGGCCTAATGGTTTTGCCTTTACAACACACAAGGTGGGGTTTTGAGTCTCACAGGGATAAAATGGGGCTAAATAAATGGGCTTGCAGCAGCACAGGCACTAAGCTAATAACTAATGAACTGAACATATAAGTTCTTGTGGTAAGGGGGGTGAAGAACAAGAAGGAAGGGATAAAAATCCACTAAAACTAAGGGAATTATGAACGAAAAACTAATTTAAAAGGGGTTTAATAAACTTTTAAATTGTTTTACTAAACTAACCTAAAGCCGGTAGAAGCAAGACACCTCGATCGCTGTAGCGGCAAACGAGATCTGAGGTATTACCGCCTAGCATTGTGGGATATAAGGGCAGCCTCGAGCCGGTGGAACCAACTCTCGAGCTTTTAGAGTGGCCGAGTCGGAGCCGAGGATCGGCTCCGAACCCATCCAGCAAGAATGAAGGTGAGATGGACAACTTAACATCAAATATTTTTGCACAGCATGTCTTTCTTGAAGAACTCTAGCAATGAAGGAGACCCTTTACTAAGATTTAGTAATGTATTATTTTAGTGTATTTGTTCAGTTTCATTTAATGCTAGTAAACCAATAATTAAAGGCACACCCTACAGTTTTGGGCTTAGAATAGCATCATGTTCACAGAATATATTCAGACAAGCTCATTACCCTTTTTACAGTGATCTGAAGAATTAAAGAAATATTCTTGCTGTACTGACAAAGCCCTGATTATGGCTCAAGTGACCGATGTTTAGGCATCAGAGGGCACTGGCAAGAGAGGATGGGAGTGAGCAGCTGTTGCCAGCTCACCCGTCTGGGTAAGAGGGAGATGGGCCTGGTTCCCCCTCTTGGCTGACACCTAGTGGGATTGCTAGGTATTGCAGCCATGGAGCATGATGGCCACATGCATTAGTACATAGATGAGTATATGTGGAGGCAGCAGAGTCATGAGGAAAGAAGTGCTTCACCAAGTTAAGAACAAGCCACCCCCCCTCAAAATATGGAGCTGGTCCACTACCTACTATAAGACTGTCACCATATGGATAGAAATGGGCAAGTAAAGTACCTTGGATAGAAACAAATTGGTCTTAGGACTCTTATGTAGCCTAGGGATGCCTGGTATCCTCTCAGATGGAACAAACAGATGAGCTACGTAAACACAGTAAAGCCATGAGGCAGGACTGATGGGGGATTAAAAAAGAAAAAAATATATATGTTTTACCTCTTAATAGTTCATACAGTTTGTTTTCATTCAGTAAATTAAGGTAAGGTAAGGAAGTTGATGCTGACCCTTCACAAAAATGACTAACAAAAGCTTTGGCTCTGTTTTTGTTCTTTCAGTAAAGTATATTTTTGGTATTGAAGGGAGCGTTTGAAAAAAAAAATATTGCCTTGTTATGTAGCCTCGTTAAAGAGGTGTGCATTACCAGAGATAGAAAGATACAGCAATAAAGTGGTTGTTCGCTAATTTAGTATGGAAGACATGAGAGAGGAGATTGGAGAGTTAAAGTGAGATAACCTTACCTAAAAGTAGCTAGCCAGAGGGAAAACTACATGGTGACCTAGCTGAAAAACATTAAATGGCAAGAGTGAAAATTATAAGTCTCAGACATATGGCTGAAATGTTATGATGTCAGAGAAACACAGAAATTAGGTCATAGTGGGAACATTACATGATAATCAGCCCCTCGTCTGAATTCAGCACATTTTGTTAAAGACTGCTTGACCAAATTGATAATAAATATGCCTTTTTTGACTGTCAATTATATTAGAATCACTGTGTGAGGACAGCTTCAGTTACAGAAGGTAGAACATGCCATCACAGTATTGCAGCTTCAGAGTGAAAAAGAAAGTATGGTTTGACAATAATATTCAGACGGATTTAATGTCAGTCAGCACATTAAAATTATTAGACAACCTTTCTCCAACATTGCATGCAGAGATTGCAATTATCTACTGCTGGGTGGAGTTTGTATTATCTTTAGTATCAAGCTAGTATCAACTTCGGAGTACAAGAAATCTCACCAAAGCCTAAATTAAAGGGAGGAGTAAAGATTTTAAATATTGCTCTTATGAACTTAGATAATTGCTAGAATAGGATTTACATCAGCATGCATTTTCTGAATGATATGCAGTCTGAAACTCAAATGTGTGCCATTATTTAGTGGCTTCAGTTCTCCATGATTTGCCAGATGACTACAAATTTTATGAGAAACAGACCAAAAACATGACGCAAAAATCTAGACATTCAGCACAAATTTTGAGAGTTGAGAGGTGTGGGAGGAAGGTTATGACAAATAGGAGTCAAAAAATTGTGGTTTGTAGGTGGAAAAGTGAAGATGATAGTAGTATACTGCTTTCACATTATGGTTCAAATGAGAACATGCTGGAAATACTATCAGTGTATTAGCAAAAGTTAAGAATTTGCATGAGACAAACAGAATTATTATGGAGGATGCTTGATTATGGTGTTGGTCCTGGAAAACTATTGCTTAGTCAGGTGAGTTGTGTATCAAAGAAGTCAAAGAAGGTGATGAAGAAGCTGGATTTGATAGATATCTGGAAGATTAAGAGTTTTAGTGTGCAAGGTGTCATCTTCTTGAAAAACAAATGTAAGCAGGTCAGAATACTGGTGGAAATATTGCTAGACAGAGAAGCCATGGGGAGGTGGACAAAATAGAAATATTTGACAGACATTTATCAGACCATAATATCTATGCTTAAGATAAGGTGAGGAGTGGAGAATAAAGACAGGGGCTGCTGAAGGAATCCACACACGCACGGATAGCTTTCAGAAATTAAGTATTTGGCAAGACATGGTGGCATAGGTGATGTAGGAGACTCGACCTTCAGAAGGAGACAGACAGACAAATGGAACATGGAAGGAATTGAGGCAGTATGAAGGAGGAGGTAAGAAAACAGAAAGAAAGGACGATCATAGAGAAGGAAATGCAGATTGAAGATTTTCCAGAGAGTTAGAGAGGTGAGATACTTAAAAAAATTATATTCCGATGAAGCAAGCTAAATGACTGAAGGAAGTGAAAATATAAATAGCAATGGAAGAGGTAAATTGGTGAGTTGGAGGTGAGATAATTTAAAAAAATAGTTTAAAAGCTGAAAGACAGAACCAAGCAGTTATGGGTGGGTTGGGTAAAAATAAAAAGGGAGGAAATGCAAGCAATATTAAGGCTTTTAACAAAGCATTAAAACATTTTATGTGAACTTGTACCTAGAATTTCCATAAAAACAGAGTGATTTCAAAAGTGGGAAGGGATGAAGTTGCCGTAAGAGCATAAGGCAAGCTTAAGAGAATGTAAATTGAAGAAGCTTTTGCAATTATCAGATGAATGAACAAGGGAACACATGGTTTCCTCATCAACTGGCAGAGTTCCTCACACATTTTTCTAAATTAACATAATTCTAGGTAACAGACCCCCATAATAAAAGCAAGAGTAAGAAATGGGTTTTACTACTGAGGGCAGAAATGACAGCACTAATTATTTGAAAGAGGAAGGTGGGATGGAAAGACCCAGCAAACCTGTGCAATATCTCTGTATAATAGTGGTGGTAAATTGCTTGAATAGTACTAGCAACAAGGCAGAGATGGTACTGCCAAACAATTTTATTAAAGGATAGTTTCAGCCAATCATTCGATGGCCCGTCCTGGATTTCCTGTTTCAGGCTCAAAAGAGAGGAATGGGAAAGTTAGAGTGGTGCCCATGAGTATTCAGAAGAATTTTGACATGATCAGCTGGGATTTTCTGTTCATGACAATAGATTAAGTTGTAGGAAATGGGAAAATTAATGAGAGGGTCACAAATCTATACAAAAAGGCATGGTAACTGGGTGATGATAAACAAAAGTAGATTAAAAGGACTGACGTTGTACAAAAGTCCTGTTTTTAGCAATGAAAAACAAACTTGGCCCAGAAATGTAAGGAAACTAGAGAGAAAATCTGGTCAGATTTGAAAGTGAGTATTACAAAGATGTTACATATTTCAGGAGTTAATTGTGTCAGAGTAGGTGTTTTCAGAACAGTGTCGCCACTGAATATTATGCACTGAGATGACATATAAAGCCTCAGGATAAACTTATTCATTTGCATATAAATGGTATCTGATAAATTTACTTGAAAGGGGAAAAAAGGGATAGAATGAGGGCAGGAGAGAGAGGATTGAGGGATGCAAAAACGTAGTACTTATAATAGTAACAAATATAGCACAGTGATGGAGTGTGCCAAAGATGATGCTTTGAGGTGGGTGTTACAGGAGAAGCAGCAATGGAAGCTGATGAGTTGAATTTTTGATGGATATAAGCATGGACAGACAGGGAGATTATGAAATGGATTGGAAAACTGGTAAAAACAGAAACATCTGAGGATCTAGGCCTACTTGGTTTTTGAGAATCTTATCTAGTGGAGATGTCAAGTATAAGATTTGAAAGAGACAAAAAGAAAGTCGTCCAAATCAGGAAAATATTGATTAAGCAATGAGAAGGATGCACAATCTGATGAAATTATGGAAAGGAGTGTAATGAGGGATCATTTTTTTTTTAAGAGAGCTATACTATCTACAGCGACAGAACTACAAACAATTGACCAATGGAAAATGGAGAATGTGGACTCAGGGACATGGAGAAATGGTTGGGGTTTGAGGCAGAACTAGAACATTACAAGGAAGTCAGGAGGAGAAGAGATCAGATGATATGATAAATAAAGAGAATATTGGAAGTGGGGAAGAGCACTCAAGGAAAGAGTTTTGGGAATCAGTACTGAAGGGTATAGGTCCACTGTAGGATATGCACACAATGTTAGTGCATGGGTTACACAGGATCTCTAGCAGAATTGGACTTGGATGGTATAAAGATGTTGCATGACAAAGTATGGGGAGGTGGAGGCAAATAATTTTCAGCAATGGTAGGAATGGCAACAGTTACATGCAGCTTGGCGCTTGGCAAAATGTGACACAAACAGTGTCAAGGTCTATGCCAGAAAAGTAAAAGCCAGTTGGTCATTATGTGTATTAGAAATAGAAGAGGCAAAGGAGAGATGGAGTATGGGAGAGAAAGAGAAGATGCAGTTGGATATCTAAAAGAGAATAAGAACAAAGAAGGCATGGAGGAAAGGATATAAAAGGTGAAAAAACTGAAGTGATTCAGTGGGTAGGAAAACTGAGTGGTATCTAAAAGAAATATTTGGGTTAAAAAGTTTGAGAAAATGGTGTCAGAATGGAAAGAAAGAGAATATAATGGAGGTGAAGACTGTGGCTATTCAGGATAATAGCTTCCCCCCAAATAAGGCAGAAAAAGGATACGATTTCTGACAAATATGGAATACTAAGTCTGAACCACTGAAGCCCCTAAACAGTGGTATACAATGTAAACCAAATGAAATGAACCACTGCATAAAAAGAGAACCACTACACCAAAAAAAGTTATAACCTTTATCTGCAGAGAGACAATTCCAGAAACTGTTGAGCGCTTTCAACCATAACACAAAAGAATACTACTAACAATAATGACACACTGAGGGTAGAAAAAAAGTGTCAGGATATGAAAACCTGATCAAGGATTAAATAGAATGCAAGAAATCAGAGCATTAAGTACTATTGCTAGGTGAATGTATATATTAATGAAGGGATTGGGAGGCTTACTAGTATCTTGCAGAGAAACAATAAATGAATGTTATCTTCAAATATAGGAGCTTAATCATGATGAACGACAGTGGGGTAGTTGTCATTTAGGAATGGGAAACTATATTATGGCTATATGTGGATGATGTTTAACTTTAGATTTCACTCTAATTCGAGCCTTCAGCTGTAAATGTAAGCTTTGAATGCTCAGTTTTCAGTTTATGGGCGTCATTTGAAACAATAAGTGAGAATGACTTATAGACACCCCTATTACTCTTTTCAGTTTAATGTGTAGAAAGGTAACTGAACTGTGGAAGGGGATATTTTGTGGGAATATAAAATATATGTTGCTGCACTGAGATGTATTATATTAATATATATTTTTTTTAATAAAAACTTGAATAAAGTTTGAAAAAAGTGCAGTTGATAGTGTTCGTGTGTCAACAATGCAACAAAAACACCAAAACAATTCCCAAAAATTTTAGCCAAACTACTTCTAAATCCTGGACATTTCACAACCCCAGCTCCAACACCACATTCCAGAGATAACATTGCCTCACAATTTAATTCACACTTTATCCATTCTGTAGTCTTCTTAGTAAAAAAACAGCAGCAAGACTCCCCTATCTACTGTTAATGAATTAGAACCCTCAATTCCTTTTCAATCAAATCAGTTCAAACTATTACCATCAAAAACGTTTCCAAACTTAAACCCTTCTACCTCACAGCTGACCAGTTCCCCAATGAATTTCTAAAGTTAGCAGCAAATGCCATCTCCTACCCTATCTCTCCTAATAAACCATTCTTTTACTGAGCAGTACATATCCAATCTCTGGAAAGTTTCATATCATCCCTCTTCACAAAGGTGGCTCCTCTACTGAGTTCTCAAACTACATGCCACTTCTCCTCCACACTCCCATAGCCAAGATTCATCAAAAATGCACACACAGACAACTCCTCTATTATCTACTAATAATCTCCTATCTGCATCTCAACATGGCTTCATACCTAAACACAATACAACCACTGTCCTTATTAGTCTTACAAACTCAAACAACCAGTTTAGAAATTACAATCAGCTTGTCTTGTCTATTTCTTGGTATGTCTAAAGACCTTGATAGAGTAACTTACCAAAAGCTACTGAATGAGCTAGCTTCCTTAAACCTAAACCAGCCAGCCCTCTTCTAGCGTTTCAGGTACTTAACTGAATGCTCACAGGCAGTTAAGTGGCAAAACAAACTCTCCACCCTATTACCAATCTCAGTAGGAGTACCCCAAGGCTCAATTCTTGGTCCAGTGCTCTTCACCATATTCATCAACAGGCTCAGCACAGCCACCCAGCATGCAACTATCATTCAATATGCAGACGGCTCCTCCCTCATATGTTCAGCTCCCCCTCTAACAGAACTCCTACAAACAACCCAACAATCTTTCCAAGACGATGATAAATATCTCTCAGACTCTCAACTCATACTCAGTCCAAATAAAACAAAGCTTATGCTCTTCACTAATAGCAAAGTTCCTGATAACTCCCCTTCACCATCTACTCAGCCAATAAAACTAAAATTTAACCTGTACAGCACACCAAACTCCTTGCAGTCACAACTGACAACAATCTAAAATATGGCAAACACCTCGTTCTAATTATCAAAAAGGTCCACATTAAGTGAAGCTTACTGTACAGAGTCAAGCCATACTGAAGGCCACTAGACATTGCATAGCTAGGACTCCTCTACTCTCTACCCTTCTATATGACTCAGCAATATTCACTAATCTCAGAAAATCAGATTTAAACAAAGTGGAGTCTGGCTATAACAAAATCACAAGATTCACCACTAACTTTCCTTACAGATCACATCACTGCACAGCAGTTCATAAACTAAATTGGATTGAACTACCCCAATCTCCTATCCCTCAACCAACTAGCTTTCATTCATTCCATCTTCCAAAACCCAGACAACTGTCCAGCACTAAAGAGCTTAGAGCATCCAACAAACTACCACTCAGTTACTAAATCTAATAATTGTTACAGCAACACTCTATTCTCCTACCAAATATCCAAGTCCTGGAATTCTATGCTGCAGACAATACTAAATTGCAGCAACATATCCAAATTTAAACTACTGCTTAAAGAGCACCTAACCAAAAACTGGCTTTGCTCCTGCACTAATCCAGGCTGATCATTCTGTCCTTTCTTCTTCCAACCAAAACATCTCTTCCCCTACTAAATTCTAACATCCAACTTATCCCTTCTCTCATGAAATTCCAATTTCTCTCTACTTCAAGCTCAATACTGCTCCTATTTTTATCCACCTATCTCAAGCTTCCTACACTTTCATCAGATTCCCCCCTTCCTGTACTTCACCTCAATATTGCTATCACTGTTTAGAACAAGTAACACTAGCATAGCAACAATCAGCCATATTATTCATATACCATACATATTTATATTTAACACCAAAACCATGATATTGATCTACCAAGTCATTTTTCTATGATGGCACAAGATATTTTATGCTAGTTTATTGTTAGCTTTCTTTTTTTCCACTTTGTATTACTCTCCCAATTTTTACTGATTATATATAAACTATTTAGTACCTATATTTACCCAAGTTATGTATTATTGATTGTTATTGATTTCTTGTATGGTTTGTAATGTGTTTTTGTAATGGAGCTTTTCTTCCCAGGCCTCCGCTGGAAAAAGGCCCAGTTGAACATTGCTAGTAAACAAATGTAAAATAAATAAATGTGCGACCTTCTATAAAACACACACATATTAGCACTAGTCCTCTAAAAATACATTTTCTTGCTTAAACAAAAAACCCACATATTCAGTTTTGACAGTCTGTTCAGATATTTAATATCTGCAAAATAAAACTGCAGCACTTCTTCCATTTTTACCAGATTATATATTACCTAGCGATGGGTTCCAATTTATGGTAATATCACATGCAACTTTACCTGATCTTGAATCATTTTTATGTATTGGACATTTCAGGTTGTATGAAAAATTCACCTCTTGAAAAGTAGTGTTTTTCCCTTTTTCCTTAACTACAGTTACTACGTTTTGCTTGCATCCTTAATGTATGTTAATGAAAATTAGTACTGCTTCCAATGTGCCATTTATGAAACTTAGAAATGTACGAGGGCTACTAAATGCTCATATAATTCAGATATATTGACATGACAATGTGGGAGCATTCAACATATGAGCAGAGCCACCTGCATATACAAAATGGAAGTGAATGCAGTCTCATTTACACAGACATGAACAAATGCTCAGATATTTCATTGTAATTACATTACATTTAACAATACTACTGTGAACTCTGAAGCTGCTTCATTACTAGCATAACAAATTATTAAGCACAAAATGTTTCTATAATGGAGTAATTTTTCACATCCCAGTTCAAATTATAAATAATCACCATTTTAGTTTTCACAGCCATAGCTCTGTCAATCTGACGTGTCAATTATTCCTTGAGGAGCAAAAAAAAAAGTCCATTCCCACCAATTTGGTACACCTTGCCTTTCAAGCAGCAATATGCCCCCTCAAGTTTTGAGAGATTGATTTAGTAAAACAATTATTTGCATAAACAAAACAACCTATGTTAGTGGCAAACACCGGGTGAAGTTAAATCACTGTGTAAAAACTTTATCAGTGTGTGTAATCACTTATTGTAAGCTCTAGAGAGACTTGGCTGGATATCTGGAAGCTGACTGCAAAAAAAGCACAAGAGTTAAGGAACCACAAGGGTTTACAGCACTTCAGGAAAAGGAGAAAAAGGATGAAGTTGAAGAATGGCAGCATCTCCAAACAGCATGTAAGAAAACTATAGAACACGTCTGTCACTGACCCAGAAAAAGGAAAAGCTCACCCAAACTCTGCCACAACTTGCTGTGCGAGGGAAAGGCTAGTTTGCCTTTGCTTTCTTGCATTATGTATTATTTCACTGCCTTTTATTTTGTATACTGTAATTTGTTTTCTTTACACTGTGTTTTACTTGTATTCTGCTTTTAATTGCAGAAACCACAGCTGTCTCTTGTGAGTCGCACAAAATTTTTAAAACTGTTTTACCCATCCTCCCAGCATGTTGCTGTTGTCTTCTTAAACACAATTGTCTTTGTAGTTGCCTTCCCTTAAGTTAAATTTCACCACATATCTCCTTCCCTCTCCCTTTTCACTGGTTGTTGTGAGGTTAGCACAAAAATCATCATTTTGTGACATCATTCCCCTTCAAATATTTTAATTTATTGGCCATCCTACTGTATTCCATAGAACCAGAATAAAAAGGTGCCTACCACTTTTCAACCCATCTTGCTCTTTTAAAAGTAGTGGCTCTCCATTCAGACAGCTAAATCTTAAGATACCCCCTTTTTTCATATCTAACTGCTTTTTTCATATCTAACTGCTTAGTGCACACTGAAGTGCTTAGGATATTAGCCCATTTTTTTATCTTACTTTTAAATATCTGTTATCCGTGGTGGTGGTGCTGTGGTAGCATTGTCGCCTCACAGTAAGACGCTGTCCGGTTCGATTCTCAGCTAGAGCATCTTCTGCGTGAATGGGCGTACCTTCGTTGAAGGTTGTGCGTCAGGGCTGGCAACTTGGCACATAAAAATCAAATGCCAATCATTAGCGGACCAGAGTTCCGCTGTGGCGACCCCTAACCGGGAAAAGCCGAAAGACACAACTTTTAAACATCTGTTGCAAGACCACCAGTTACTGGAGATCCCAAATTCTGCCTCTCAGTGGTCATCTTGGGATTAGTACTTCAGTTTTCTCCTGTTGAGAGAAGGAGCATAGGGACATTTCCTGGAGACTGCTGGTCACCAGAAAACTTAATGACTTCACAGGTGAAAGCTTGGAATCTGTGCTTATATTCTACTCCTGGTTAAAGGAGGAGCAGAGTGCATCAATTCCTGACTGTTTCTAGTTGAGCTGCGAGTATCTGTGTTGGAGCTTCCTGATTGGTTTGGTTGCTATTTAAGGCATCTACTAGGAAAAGGCTACAACATGCCTACAGACCACCTTAGCATCATATGGGACAAAGTTGTGGACCACCGAACAGGCTGTGTCCTGCTTCTCATCTACGGATTGGTGCCAATGTCTTGCTTCTGGTAAGAGGACACACAGAAGCATTGTATCCCAGCAGAGTGAAGCTGTGGTGAGACTAGCACTAGTAGTAGAGCCAGGCAGTAGCCATCCATGCGATTCCCCTCTTTTCATCATTCTTGACAAGCTAATTCTGTGTTTTCAGTAAGTACTCCTTGATTTGTTACTAACATCAGAATATCTACCTAAATACAAATACATCATCCTTAAATTTTCAGGGTCTATGCATTAGTTTTGCCTCAAATATTTGTCAGTACCCTGTACATAAGACAAAAAAGAAAAAAACTACTAATACAAGTCCTACGAAGAAGCAGAAGGGTAAATCAAGAATCAGACACTAAATTTTAAATGTTATAAGTTCTTACTAGGCAACCTGTATGAAGAAGTTTGTTTCAATAAATATGGACAAAAGCACTTTCATTTAGAATTTAGTGTCTGATTCTTGATTTGCCATTCTGCTTCTTCCTAGTACTTGTATTACTAGTGCCCTGTATAGATACAAACACCTTAAGTGACGTTTTCCCTGTAAAAGCACAATTCAAATTTCACCAATACCTAGTTGCACACAGGACGACTAGTTTGTAGTGACAAGCACTGCCCCCCAGAGTTGCAAACCAGTTACTCCTGACATTGCTTTATATTCTCACTCCAACTGTCTTATCAAAAAAAGGGGTCTGTTGCCATGGATATTAACTTTCCCATTATCTCCTTTACTAGCTTTTTGGATATAGGCATCCTGAGGCAATGCAGAAATTGCCTCAGGTTTACTGATAACCAGTTAATTCTCAAACTGGTATGGTATGTGAGAGATGCATTTACACAATGTCACTGGAGGCAAAGCACTCTCATAAAAGTACTCCTAATGTCAATAAGGTTTTTAGAAGTACACATGCTGCATCCATCACACACAATTCAAAGCAGATATACAGACCCTCATATGCTGAGGCACTTAAATGTAACCTTCCTAAACCACAAAGACGTCCTAGATGAAGTACACACAACAAATACCCACAGTAGCTCCAAATGCACTCTTCCAAAACACCCACATCAACACACAGAGCCACATCGCATGGAACCTCTACCGCTAAAGCCCATAAGGCAAGCCACCACACAATCCAACATTCTGGTCATTGAAGACTCCATCATGAGATGCACATGTCCCTCTCACCAGGCTGAGTAAGGAGAAAGTCACAGTCCATTACTTATTAGAAACTAGGATCTGCCACATTACATAAACGCTCAGATCATCGGACCACAAGTACCAGTATGACTAAGTCATAGTCTATGTGAGAGTAAATGATCTGAGATGTACCTCCCTAGACTATATGAAGAGAGACATCATGGAGCTTTCAGAACGTGTGTCTGAGGTTGGTATGAGCCTAGCATCGAGCAGCATTTTACTTTCTCCAAGGATGATGCCACAATACGAACAAAAGATGACCGACTAATAATTGGCTTAGTTTCTGGTGTCATTCTAAGGGGGTGCAATATTTGTCAGCATGGAAGGAGATGGTCAAAAGACCATGCTACTTTGCCAGGGATGGTCTGCACCTCTCTCCTCTAGGCTTTAGAATATTAGCCAAAACACCATCTTCCCCCATAGTGCCTTTTTTAGGCAATGCTACAACGAAAGTTCTTCTGACATAATAAATCAAAACAAAGAAAATCTAAAACTATTACTGTAAAATGAGCCACCTATACTGAGCCAGAAAATATAGCAAACCTTTTGGCTGATAAATTCAGCTCCAACTTTACCCTCATCTCCACTCAACATTCCTTCTCTCCCCTCAACATTCCCTCAGGGAATACAATCAAATGCAACTCCCCCTGCTATTACTGGGGAACAGGTCCTTAATGCTCTAAGGTGAAGGTACGCTACATCAATGGGCCCAGACAATATCCCAAGATGCCTTCTAAATAGCATGAAATATGACCCATCAGGTCCTCTGGAATTGCTGTTCAACTGTAGCCTCCAAATAAGCTTCATGTCCAACAGCAACTGTCATCCCTCTGCACAAAGATGGGTCAACTACAGACGGAAGTCTCACTAGTTTTGTATGTAAAGCCATAAAAGAATTATCATGGAAATGATTAATAATGATGGAGTAAACCTCCAGACACTGGACCCAACCCACTTTGGTTTCATCAAGGGCAGGTCATGTTTACTTAACCTGGTGGACTTCTTTGAGAAGATCACCAAAGCAATGGATGAGGGCAAAATGTTTTACACTGCCTACCTTAACCTGACCAAGGCATTTGACAATACCACACTAGGGCATTGTAGACAAACTCAACAGGTTACATAAAAACCTGTATGTCACCCGGTGGATAGCCAATTGGCTTACAAACAGAACCCAGGAAGTTACAAATGGGGTGGCCACCAATACAAAGAGGCCAGTCATAAGTGGAGTCCCTCGGGGATCAGTCCTTGGACCTGTTCTTTTTGGCATTTTCTTCCGTGAAGTCAAGGCCAATGTCAGTGGTTTCTGGCTGACTAAATTTGCAAGTGATTGCAAATTAGGAGCAGTCATTGAATCCCACACTGACACAAATGTTCTCCAGGAAGGGCTGATGCAGAAACAACTGGTGTCAGAGTCGTGGACTAAAACTAAATGCCAAGAAATTAATAGTAGTATCATTTGGGAAGTCAACCACTCCTGGCAACTATCATATTGACAACAAACCCCTCAGAGCTGACCCAGTAGTCAGGGACTTAGTGACGTGCACAGACAGTAATCAAGCTTCTGACCACCACACATCTACAGTAGTGAGGGAATCATACTATGTTGCACAACTTATAAACAAAGGTATGACATCCAAGTACAATGAAGTCATTGTTCCACTGTATTAAGCATTCATCAGACCTGTCACTGAGAACAAAGCCCCCTTGTTATGTATCTAACCAGACATATCCAACAATGGGTACCATCCACAGAGGCTGCTCACTAAAAGAATACACAGCATAAGTAACATGGCCTATGCAGACTGCCTCAAGGCCCTATCCCTATGTATTTGGTCTCCCACAGGCTTTTCAGGGGAGATGTATGCCTGACATACAGGGTATTATCAGACCCCCTCTGATGGACCTCCTGCATATCCACTAAACAAACAGCACCAAAATTAACCATTCTAAGGACTTAAACCTTGCCTGTGATATAAATAGGACCTGCTAGAATGAGAGGCATATATCCCAGAGACTACCCCATCTCTGGAACAGCCTCCCCTTCCATGTGAACCACAGTTCCTCCTTAACCTAATTCAAGTGCAACTTGGACAACTGGATGGGGAACAGGAAATTTATCCCTGGATTGGCACCTATGTCTCTAATAGACACAAGCAACCTGCAAATGGTTTATCTCCCAGGCCCCTACTTGTAAATGTTTCATCTCTCAAGCCCCTGCTTACACTTATCAAGGGTATCAGAACTTGTCAGATTTGTTATGCATGGCTAGGCTTAAAAAGGCCATTGTAGTAGTTAGCCTAGTAAATGGCTATGAACTTATAAGTACATAAGGAAAACTGGTTTTGGAAAGTAGACCAGGAAGTTACTGAAAGAGAGGAGTACAAGGAAAAATGATAGCCAGAAAAGATTGATCAGACATTTTTTTTTTACCTAACAAAGGCTGAGAGTGCAGTTGAAATAGCAAAGAACATACCAGCTTCTAGCAACTGGCTCAGCAGATGGTAAACTTTGACCAAGTTGCATAAAATCTGTTGCATTTAAAGCCATCTGCTAAAAAAATGAAGAACTATTATTCTGCATTGTATTGCACAAGAATCCTGTATTAATTAACATTTCTAAGCTGAACTGTTTCCACTGATGCTGAAGTACTTGATTACATTGTGTTGCTTGTTTCACAAGACAGTAGTATCTAGGCTGAGTGGTCTCCCTGCACTTTGGCTCTAAAACCAGGATTTTTACACTAAGAGGGTTTTCCGACTGCATTATTGTGGCAGAAGTGTGCTGTAGCAAACCTATTTGAGTTGGAAGCTGCTGGCTGAAAGCTTGTGTTTTTCTTGTTCGTCTGTAGGTCTTGCTGTCATAAAACCTGTTTTTATAATTATATATAATCCCAGTGTTTACACTAGGCTGCTCTCTATGCAGTGGTATTTAGCAGTGCTCTGTATTAATGTAAACATTATCCAATTAAAATTTCCCCTACAATAACTATCGCTGCAACCTTCCCTAGTCTCCCTTCTGCTCTAGGAGCATCCAAGTTCAGCATAGAGCAGCATCGCCTTGGTAGATCGCTGCAGTTCAGACTGTGTATAGCACTCCTACTTAATCTGTGTGCCATCATCCCAGTCCAGTTAAATCTCCCAACTCTTCTCCCTGGTTAAACCCATAGTAAAAAAAACTGAAACATGGCTAGGCACTTTTCTGCAATCTGTCTGGCCAGCCTGGTGAACTTGGACATCCTGAGACAATGTAGCAATGGTCTCATGTATACTGACAACCACTTAATCCTGAAATAAATACAGTATGTGAAACGTAGTTACACTATGAAAATTGATTTACGACTCTCACATAATGACAGATCAACCCACGGTAGTGGTGCTGCGGTAGCGTTGTCACCTCACAAGACGTTGTCCCGTTCAATTCTCAGCTAGAGCGTCTTCTGTGTGGAGGCATGCGTGAATGGGTGTACCTTCATTGAAGGTTGTGCGTTAGGGCTGGTAACTCCGCATGTAAAAACCCACTACCAAACATTAGCGGACCGGAGTTCCGCTGTGGCGACCCCTAACCGGGATTAGCCGAAAGACAACAGCAACAACATAATGACAGATCAAATGAAAAACAGGTTTTCAGCACACGCACATCATTTCCCTCACCAAACAAGTTCTTAGCACATAAAACATAAACCCACATATGTGGAGGTTCTCTCAAGTAACTTATCAAAACCTCAGATGCCTCCCATACACTGCCCTCAGAAACCACATGCAAACAAATCCAAGTCAACACCAACCACTACCCAAAAAGTTGGCATCACAGTCTCTCCACAATCAAGCCCCTCAGGTTAACCACCACATAGTCATACATTGTTCACAGGAGACTCCATTGTGAGACACAGTGGGTTTAGTCAGTTGCCTGTCAGGGGCCAGGATGTGCCAGATTACACATATACTGAGGTAACTGCAAGTAGCAGTATGACTCAGTCATGGTCCATGTGGGTGTGAATGACCAGAGATGCACCTCCACAGACTATATGGAGAGACATGATGCGACTTTCTGAATACATGTCACAGGCTGGCATGAGCCTCACACCGAGCAGTATTCTACCCTCACCAAGAATTATACCACAATACAAACAGAAAATGATCGACTTCAACAATTGGTTTAGCTACTGGTGTCATTCCAAGGGGATCCAGTATTTTTGAGATGACATGATCAACAGATCTTTTGCCAGGGTTGGTCTGTACCTGTCACCACTAGGTTCTCTAATACTGGCCAGTGCATTAGCCACCCCCCATAGTGCATTTTTTAGGTAATATCAAACCAACAGACCTACCAAAGTAAATTCTTCTAATGCCAGGCTGAAGGTACTACTGCTCAATGCCAAGAGTCTTAAGAAACTGCCTTCCCTGGAAGCTCTCCTTACCCTGGAGAATGCTGTTTATGCAGTTAGAGAAAGACGTAGTTCAAGGATATGGAAACACCGTAGCAGTGCAAGGCTATACTGCCCATCACACATTCAGATCAGCCTCTGAAAAGGAAAAAAACAAAGGAGAAAATGTTTCCATTTAAATAAAAAAAAAAAAACAATCACACCTTTAGACTGGACAAGCAGGATGACTCACTTGAGCTATTCCATGTTCAGCTGACCATAAAGCAAAGTCCCCCACCATATCATCGCTAGCTGCATGTCCCCAAACATGAAGACCATGCCACATACCTGAAGCTAGTAGAATTAAATTACCATTCAGCCCAACACACTACTCATGGGTGATTTTAACTACCCCCTGCATAAACTGGAAATGTATACAACCACTAACCTGCAGGCACAGAGATTCCTGAACTTAGTCAATGCAAATGCTGTGGAACAACTGGTCTGCACTCCCACTAGTGGCTCAAATATCTCTGACATAGTACACACAGACATGGGGAGCATTGCACTCCCCCCCCACCCCAGTGTAATGTCTTCATTGGTAAGATCGGAGCACGAATTTGTCTTTCAAAATGATTGTAACGGTAGAACCCTTATCAAACCCTAAAGAATTTTTCCAAGGCAAATTAACTTCTACTAAGTGACAGCATAGGTAATTTTAAAGCTCCCCCAACCCCAAAAACACAGCAGCCAATGCAGAAATATACACAAATGGCCTGTACAATCACTTAAACAACTGGATAGAAATGGCAGTACCTGACTGAACTAAACCCAAATCTAGCCAAAAAAAAAAATAAGCCACCCTGGAGGACCCCTGGCATATACAGACTATAGAACCGAAGGAAGAAATTCCTGTCTCGAAATAAGTAGGTGTGTGCACAGCAGAGTTAAAAAAAAACACACCGTCTCAACAGTCAAATGAGGGAACTAGTCAAGTTGTCAAAAGCTAAATAGCATACTAAAATAACCTCCCAAGCAAAGGGTAGTAAAGCATGTTTTGGTTATGTCCAAAATCTTAAGGAAAACAACAACATGCTAAGTTGGCTGTATACAGCACTAACTATACTCAGCCAGAAGAAATAGCAAACTTGCCGGCTGAAATTCAGCTCATATTTCACCATATCATCACTTCCAGTCACTCCCCATGACATGCCCCCTACTATTCCTTTGCCTGTTGGTTATCACAACAAAAGAACAGGTAGTCACTGCTCTCTCTAAAGCTAAAAACACAGTATCAATGGGCTTTGACAAAATCCCAGGGTGTCTATTAAAGAGCTTGAAACATGACCTAGCAGATCCATTCACATCTCTCACCACAGTCTCCAGAGAGGCTTTTGTCCCAGCAAAGTGGAAGACAGCAACAGTCATCCCTCTGCACAAGAGAGAACCCATCAATTAACCCAGGAACCTACTGACCCATAAGTCTGACTAGGCTCATATACAAGACTACGGGATAGGATAATCACGGATCTGATTAAAAACATAGGAAATTTCCAGAGTCTAGACCCAACCCAGCTCAGCTTTGTCAAGGTCAGATCTTGTTTGTGCAATCTGATGGACTTCTTTGAAAAGGTTACCAAGGTCATGGATTTGTGTATGATGGTGCATACCACCTACCTTGATCTGGCCAAGGCATTTGACACAACACCCCACTTGGGTATTATAAATAAACTCACAAAATTGGTCCTAAGCCTCTGTCATCAGATGGGTAGCCAAATGGCTCACTGGTAGGACATATATTGTTAGAGTGGGGGAATCCACATCCAGCAAGAGGCCAGTCACCAGTTGAGTACCACAGGACTCAAAGCTGGGCCCCATCCTGTTTGGGATATACTTCTCAGATGTCAAGGCAAATGTAGATAGGCTTTGGCTGACCACGTTTGTTGATGACAGCAAGCTGGAGATAATCACAGTCTCCCCAAACAATGCTATACTACAGAAAGGACGGACACAGACTAATGATTGGTGTCACAGCCATGGCCTCAAACTAAATGTGAAAAAGTACATAATACCCTTTGGGAAATCAAATACCCCCCTGGAAATTACAACATTGACAGCACCCCCCCCAAGAGTAGATTCAGTAGTGAGACATCTGGGTAATCGGATATTAATCTGAACTTTGACCACGATGTGTCCATGGGGGTGAGGAAATCCTTCTACGTGGCTTAGTAATACATAAGGGCACAACATCCAGATCTAAGAAAGTAATAACATCACTGTACTCTGCCCTTATCAGACCAATAAGTGAGCACAATGCACCCTTTGCCATGTACCTCACCAGGTACCTGCAAAAGTTGGAGTATCCACAGAGTATAATCAACACATCACCAGTTAAAAACCCTATCACTGTATTTAGTTTCCTACCAATCACTGAGGGATGATCTGTGCCTGAACTACAAGGCAGTCTCTAACAAACGACTAAAGAAACAGGAACTGAAGAAAACCAATAAATGCTGAAGTTGACAACCGCAAGTTCGTGGAAGTGCTGGAGGTGCAGGATAACAATGAATCCAAATAGTAAAAACTGGTTGTAAAGTGCAAATGCGTTTATTTGAACAGAATCAAAATCACGTTAAACACTAAAAGCGTTTTTCGTCCCAGCATGTGCCGGAACTTCATCAGACAACCACTTCCTCTAACACTAATTCATTTATAGGAATTACCCGCTGTCAGCAATTAATTGTTTAAAACGCACATAGCCCTTTGTTTTTTTAAAAGGGATAAGTACACAATTAATAATGTTAAAATAAGTTAAAATACAGTACAATTACAAAAGTCCTACATAGGTGCTTTGTAAAAAACAAGTTGCAAGAAATAAGTAGGGTGCAGTAGCCAATGATTTCTTTTGTCCAGTGGCTGTACGAACAACCCAACCTTTATTGTTTTTATGCTTTTGTACTTTTACTTTAAAAGTGTATCTTACAATGCATATACTCACAAATGTTGTAAAAAATATATGTATTAAAAATGTGTATAATAACATACCCAATAAATAATGTTAACTATGTACAGTGTCTACATACCTAAATACTGTTTAATCAGTTAATATAACGCAATTTATGTATTTGGTAAACATATGACTGTCAATGTTACATGTATATAAAATTTAACTCAAACTATGACAAAATAGTAAATAATCAATTTATAAATTATGTCTGTTGAAATTTATAAACTCTATTTTCATAATTGTTTTATTTTATTTATTATTTATTTTGTTTGATTTTTAATTTTTAATTTTTTAGTTAACTATTATTTGATATTTGATTCACAATTTTATTCTAATATGTGTAACAATCATCTAAGTAAACTTTTAATTTTAAGAATACATGCAATCGAGCAGAACTCATTCAGGCCTGGGTCACTACAGGCCATTAAACGTAATTGCCATTTGAGTTCACTTCTCTCAGGTTCAAGTTTTAATAGATTTTCATTGATAAGACCCTGTTCATTGGTTTTTTCCATAATTTGGTTTATGACCATAAATTTAAATGTATGGCCTGAATTTTTTGTGCAATGTCTGGCCAGAGCATTGTCATCCTTGTTTTTCGCAATGGCATAATTATGCTCATATATCCTATCACGTAATCGTCTATCTGTTTTGCCCACATAAAATGAAGGGCACTTGGTACATTGAGCTAGATAGACTATTGCCCTGGAATTGCAATTGCATGATGTGTTGACATGGAAAGTTTCATTTCTAATGATAAAACTTTCAGACGTGTCTATATATTGACAGTATTTACAACTGCCACATTTCTTGGTGCCTCTTCTGGTTTTCTTTATTCTGGGTTTAGTTTCCAATAACTTTTTTAAGTTATAACCCCTTCTATATGAAACCGTCGGTCCAAAATTAAAAATGTGTGATAAGTTTTTGTCTAAAGATAAGAAGCGCCAGTATTTTTTCACTATTCTACCTATGTTTAGTGCTTCAATACAATAGGTGAATGTAAATGCAATAGTAAAGTCCTGTTTGCATTCTACTGGCTCAGTCAAATCTTGTTCGACTGTAGCTAAAGGCATAACGTCTAGTTGCTCAAAGTTGTTAGAACTAACAACTTAGAGCAACTAGATGTTACGCCTTCAGCTACAGTCGAACAAGATTTGACTGAGTTAGTAGAACACAAACAGGATTTTACTATTGCATTTACATTCACCTATTGTATAGAAGCACTAAACATAGGTAGAATAGTGAAAAAATATTGGCGTTTCTTATCTTTAGACAAAAACTTATCACACATTTTCAATTTTGGACCGACGATTTCATATAGAAGAGGGTATAACTTAAAAAAGTTATTGGAAACTAAACCCAGAATAAAGAAAACTAGAAGAGGCACCAAGAAATGTGGGAGTTGTAAATACTGTCAATATATAGACACGTCTGAAAGTTTTATCATTAGAAATGAAACTTTCCATGTCAACATATCATGCAATTGCAATTCTAGGGCAATAGTCTATCTAGCTCAATGTACCAAGTGCCCTTCATTTTATGTGGGCAAAACAGATAGACGATTACGTGATAGGATATATGAGCATAATTATGCCATTGCGAAAAACAAGGACGACAATGCTCTGGCTAGACATTGCACAAAAAATTCAGGCCATACATTCAAATTCATGGTTATAAACCAAATTATGGAAAAAACTAATGAACAGGGTCTTATCAATAAAAATTTATTAAAACTTGAACTTGAGAGAAGTGAACTCAAATGGCAACTACGCTTAATGGCCTGTAGTGACCCAGGCCTGAATGAGTTCTGCTCGATTGCATGTATTCTTAAAATTAAAAGTTTACTTAGGTGATTGTTATACATATTAGAATAAAATTGTGAATCAAATATCAAATAATAATTAACTAAAAAAACAAATAACAAAAAAATCAAACAAAATGAAACGTAAAACAATTATGAAAAAGGAGTTTATAAATTTTAACAGACATAATTTATTAATTGTTTATTTATTTATTTGTTATAGTTTGGGTTATATTTTATATACATGCAACTTGATAGTTACACGTTTATCAAATACATAAATTGTGTTACATTAATTGATTAAATAGTATTTAGGTATGTAGATACTTTATATAGTTAATATTATTTACTTTATTCTAATAGGTATGATATTACATATATTTTTAATATACATTTTTTACAACATTTGTGAGTATATGCATTGTAAGACATACTTTTACAGTAAAAGTACAAAAGCATAAAAACAATAAAGTTTGGGTTGTTCGTATAGCCACTGGACAAAAGAAATGATGGGCTACTGCACCCCACTTATTGCTTGTAATTTGTTTTTTAACAAAGCACCTATGTAGGACTTTTGTAATTGCATTATATTTTAACTTATTTTAACATTATTAATTATGTACTTATCCCTTTTTAAAAAAACAAAGGGCTATGTGCGTTTTAAATAATTAATTGCTGACAGCGGGTAATTACTATAAATGAATTAGTGTTAGAGGAAGTTGTTGTCTGATGAAGTTCCGGCATTTGCTGGGACGAAAAACGCTTTTAGTGTTTAACGTGATTTTGATTTTGTTCAAATAAACGCATTTGCACTTTACAACCAGCTTCTACCATTTGGATTTATTGTTATCCTGCACCTCCAGCACTTCCACGAATTTGCGGTTTGTCAACTTTAGCATTTACAAGGCAGTCTCTGACCAATCCCTGATTGAAATGTTGAATATTCTCAAAATTGTACGAGGGTTACCGACTCCAAAGATCTAAACCTGATCTCTGACATGAATAAATCATGCTAGAGAGACTGTGTGTCCCAGAGATTGACCCTCCTGTGGGATAGGCTTCCTCTGCACTTGAAGCAAAGCCCTTCCCTGACTGTCTAACTGCATTCTGGACAGGATGGATGGGAAATTACAAATTCACTCCTAGGTGACGCCCATGTACTTTACGCACAGAGGCAGGCTGTAAAAATGGTCAAAACCCCACTTGCAGGCCCTTATTTTTCCCTTAGGGATAGAAAATTGGGTAAGACCGGCTAAGCTTGAAAGGGCTCTTGAGCTATTAGCTAAGTAATCTTCTATGAACCAAAAATCTGTCAGGCTGCAAAGTAAAGACAAAGATTAAGAAAAAACATGATCGGATTTCAACTGTAAGGGAGACACCAGCAACAAACTGCTCATCATATACTTGCAGTAGCTACTGAATGAAGAAAATCCCACAAGAAACTGAACTGCCCCAGGCACAGCCTACAATGAATGAAGAGGAGCCCAGACTAGTAGTAGTAAGAACAGCACCAAGGAAAATTAAGCCAGGGAAAGCAATTGGCTTAGATGAGATCATGGCAGATATGATCAAGATGTTTGGTGAGTTTTGGAGAAATGGCTACTAAGGATACTCATAGCAGTATGGAGAAAAAGGCATATCCCACTGGAAAATAAGCATTTGAGTGTCAGTGTATAAGAACTAAGGACATTCAGAACTGTGGTATAGAAGTGTCAAATTCCTGTCGTACTGCATGAACATGCTGGAAAGAGTGACAAAAAACATACAGATTAACAAAAAGATGGGAGATTAGCATTTTGGATTCAGATCAGCATGCAGCACAAAGTATCTAATGTTTTACATCAAGACAGCTAGTGCAGAAGTAGCAAAAGATGGACAGTGTTTAAATGGTCATTCTGAGACTTGGAGAAGGCATATGACAAGGTCCTAAGAAAGCTGAATTGTGCAGGCCTACAATGGTTCAAAGTCCTGGAAACATTAGTAGAATTAGTGCAGGCTGTGTACAAAGATCCAATGACATTGTTCTATCAATGAAAGACTACATTAGGAAACAGGTCAGAGGGAACAGAGCAACAAAGATGTTCTATGCAGACAATGTGGCACTACAAACAGGGTAAGAAAAGGAGCTTTAGTAAAAGAGAGGGGAATGGAATGCAAAACTGAAGGCACATGCGATGAAAACAAATGCAGACAAGACAGTTGTCATTTCATCAAACTGGGAAATCAGAAGCAGCTAAATATTGAGATAGAAGGGAAAACAGAGGAACACGTCAATGACCAAGTATATCTGAGGGGTGATTAAGGAAAAAATAATTCTGAATGACGTGGTCAAAGTTAGAAACAGAAGAGCTGCAGCCAACTGGCACAATGCGTCCGGATAATAGGTGACAGATGAATGCCAAAGAAGCTGAAATTTAAGGTGTACAAAACAATGGTGTGACCAGCACTTCTACATGATAAAGAAACCTGGACTGTAAAAGCACAACAGATGAGGAAGCTAGAGATGAAGTGCCAGAGATGGACAATGCAATGTACACTGTGGGCAGATGAAGAAATGACATTAGATCAGAAGGAAAATTAGCTCTAATTGCCAAGAGAGAGAGAGAATTACAGTGATTTTGGCACATGTTCATGAAATCAGAAGATAATTTGCTGAATATGACTTGGGAGCAAAAAGAAAAGGACAGTTGCGCAAGTCATACTTCCCTGTAAAAGCAGATGTTTATGGAACAGAGTGCCTTACTGGCATTAGAGTAGTAGTGCATGGCTACCCTCCCCTCTGGCAATCTAATAAAGCTCAGAGTCCCTCACAGAAGATGAAAACACAAGCATTGTGAACACCTACTAATCTAAAACTACACACATGCACATACACAACATAAAAGGTCTGCATAGCAGTTCTCAGTGGTAATCCAAACACCAAACTACATACATCCAAAAAAAGGGATGGTGGGTGGATATGGCCAGTAAATAGAAGTTATGTACCTACCATAATGTTCTATGTTAGTTGTCTTCTTCTCGCCTTCTTTCTTGCTGGATGGGTTCGGAGCCGAACCTCGGCTCCTACTCGGCCACTCTAAAAGCTCGAGAGTTAGTTCCACCAGCTCGAGGCTCCCCTTTTATCCCACAATGCTAGGCGGTAATACCTCAGATCTCGTTTGTAAGCTAAGCCCAGCTAGGAAAAATCCAGAAACTGGAAAAGGGGTAACCCACCTCTATACAGTGACAGAAAGAAGGTGATCTAAAACCTGACGAGGGAATATATATACATTACAGTATATATATATATATATATATATATATACAAATAGAGGTGGTAGGAAAATAAAGGTCACAATCAAACTCCTCTAGGTCTGTCCAGGCAAGGGGGAAGGAGGGTGGGACGCAAGAAAGAAGGCGAGAAGAAGACAACTAACATGGAACGTTATGGTAGGTACATAACTTCTATATGTTAAGTTGTCTATCTCGCCTTCATTCTTTGTCCTGGGTGGCCTATCGGAACAGACTCTTGAGTACAGTGGAACCAAAGCTGGCTCTCTGTCTAGAAGCTAAGTCCAACTTAAAGTGAGAAATGAAAGTATGGGGAGAAGCCCAAGTAGCTGCAGCACAAATCGAGTCAATAGGCAGCCTGTCTTGGAAAGCTATGGAAGTAGCCAAAGCTCTAGTTGAATGAGCCCTAGGTTTGTTTGGTAACTGTTGATGCCTGATCTTATATACAAAAGAAATCAAAGAAGTAAGCCATCTGGAGAGAGATACTTTCGAAACTGGAAGGCCCTTTTTGCCTTCTGCATAAGAAACAAATAGCTGGATCAGACTTTCTAATTTGTTTGGTCCTGTCTAAGTAATACCTTAATTGTCGATGAACATCTAGCCAATGTAATTTTTGTTCTGATCTGTTGGAATAGTTAGGAAAAAACACAGGAAGGTCAATGGTTTGATTTAGGTTTGCCGGAGAGGCTACTTTGGGTAAGAAGGATGGGTTGGTACGTAAGGATACCCTATCCTTATGAAACAAAAGGTAAGGGGATCGACTACAGAGTGCATGAAGTTCAGAGACTCTTCTAGCCGAAGTAATGGCTACCAAAAAGAGTGTTTTCCAGGATAGCAATTTCACTGAACACGAAGCCGCAGGTTCAAAAGGGGGAAGAATCAAAGATGTCAGAACCAAGTTAAGGTCCCAAGAAGGAGGAGGATTTCTAATAGGAGGCTTGAGGAGAAAAACTCCCTTCAAAAACGCTTTGCAAAGTTTGTGAGACATGATAGCAGACTCTGAGATTCCAACATGAAAGTTAGATATGGCTGCCAGTTGAACCTTAAGTGTAGGAGACGAACCTGAGTGGAAAAGTTCGGCTAAGAAATCAAGGACTGATTGAATAGAAGCAGTGAACGGGTCGATGTCCCTTCCCTGCGCCCAATAGGAAAAACGTTTCCACTTACTAAGATAAATCTTCCGAGTGGAGGTTTTATGAGAAGCTATTAAAATATCTCGAACTGAGTGAGATATTAGAGGAAGCCTGGCTAGGGTTGGAATTGGAGGAACCATGCAGTGAGGTTCAGAGAGGGGAGGGAGCAATGTAACTGACCCGACTGATGGGTCAAAAGATCTGGAACTGGGTCCAGATGCCAGGGTTGCTCCAACAGAAAACGGTGTAGAAATGGGAACCAAACCTGTCGAGGCCAGTATGGAGCAATGAGGATCATGGAAGCTTTCTGAGCGATGGCTTTCTGTATCAATTGAGAAATCAGTGGGAAGGGGGGAAAGGCATACAGAAGTCCCCGGGGCCAATCTTGGACTAGAGCATCTCTGCTGGGATGGCCTGGTTGGGGAAAGAGAGTGAAATAATTTTCGCACTTGCTGTTTTGGGGAGTAGCAAAAAGGTCGCAGCAAGGCCGGCCCCACTTTAGAAAAACTTTCTCCAACACTGAATTTTTCAGAGACCACTCGTGAGGCATGAGAATAGCTCTGCTCAATTTGTCCGCAATGACATTGGACTTCCCGGGAATGTGCATTGCTATCAGAAACCGCTGAGAAGAAATCGCCCATTGCCACAGTCTGAGTGCCTCTCGACATAAGGGGAAGGATCTGGTTCCGCCTTGTTTGTTGATGTACCACACTACAGACATGTTGTCTGTCTGAATTGCTATTGTTCCTATTGGAAGAGAGTCTTGAAGGGCCTGCAACGCTAAAAGCACTGCTCTCATCTCTAGAACATTTATATGCAAGTGGCGTTCGTAAGGTTGCCATATGCCCTGGACCGTCCTGCCCTGATAATGCCCCCCCCACCCGATCAGGGAGGCGTCCATTGTCAGAGTAGCAACCGGAGGGGGAGGAACAAAGGGTCTTCCTAGGAAGAGCTGGGGGGATGTAATCCACCAAAACAGAAGAAAAGATGGCAGGACACTGCTGCTGCTCAATAAAACTTTTAATAAAAACTTTAAAACAAGTAAACGAAGTAATCCAAATGCAGACAGAATGAAAAAAGTTAGCGCTTTCGGGTTACACCCTTCATCAGACAACAAACACTGCATGCACATTCTTTTTTAAAAAGAGTCACAACCAATGAAAACCTTATAGGTCAATGAAACACACGCCTCCTCAGGAGTGTGGGTTTTAAAGGAATAACATCATTTAAACCTGGGGGTAGGTGTGCCATTAAATCTATAATCCATTTAGTTTCATCCAAGGCAGTCTGCAGCCTGACACCCCCCCCCCCGATTATTCATTCTAATGTTAACTATCACTCTAAATGAAAAACTATGTGTTGGATGTATGTATATATGCCTGTACAAGGCATTGCTGTCATCCCTATTCCTTATACTTCCTAAATGTTGTAGGATTCTCACCTTAAACATATTTGTGGTCATGCCCACATAAAAACTGGGGCATTTTGTGCATTCAGCCAAATAGACCATTTATCATTTAGAGTGATAGTTAACATTAGAATGAATAATCGGGGGGGGGATGTCAGGCTGCAGACTGCCTTGGATGAAACTAAATGGATTATAGATTTAATGGCACACCTACCCCCAGGTTTAAATGATGTTATTCCTTTAAAACCCACACTCCTGAGGAGGCGTGTGTTTCATTGACCTATAAGGTTTTCATTGGTTGTGACTCTTTTTAAAAAAGAATGTGCATGCAGTGTTTGTTGTCTGATGAAGGGTGTAACCCGAAAGCGCTAACCTTTTTTCATTTTGTCTGCATTTGGATTACTTCGTTTACTTGTTTTAAAGTTTTTATTAAAAGTTTTATTGAGCAGCAGCAGTGTCCTGCCATCTTTTCTTCTGTTTTGCTTATTTTGGATTCGCAGGACTTTGGCAAGGCTAAGTGGATTCATTTTGTTTGATGTAATCCACCAAGAAAGGTGATTCCTGCATGATTGAGTTATCACAATGGAGTGGGACATCGGAAGTTGTTGGTAGGACCATTGTGTGAAGAGCATCCATTGTAAGATTCTCATGTGAAATCTGGCTAATAGAAGAAGAGGGATAGCAGCCGCCATTATCCCCAGTACCTTCAGGGCCAGTCAGGCTTTGATTTTGTTGCTGTGGAGGAGAAGAGAGACTTGTTTGTGTATGTCTGCTATCCTCTGGTCTGTGAGTCTGGCTGACATGCTGACTGTGTCTAGATTTGTGCCTATGAAGGTAATAGCACGACAAGGCGACAAAACAGACTTTTCACAATTTACTGAGATACCTAGCTTTCGACATGTGTGAAAGGTGTAGTCCCTGGCAAGTAGCAGAAGATGCTTGGTGGGGGCTGTAAGGAGCCAGTCGTCTAAGTATGGAAACACCTGGAATCCTTGACGTCTCAGATGAGAGGCGACCACTGCCATGCATTTGGTAAACACCCGGGGGGCTGTGGTGAGTCCAAAGGGCAGGGCTCTGAATTGAAAATGACTGGTTCCCAGCCTGAAGCGGAGAAATCTCCTGGAGCGTCTGTTCATTTTTATATGGTAGTACGCATCCTGGAGGTCTATAGAGCACATCCAGTTGTCCTTCCCCAATAGGGGTAGGATGGACTGCAGCGTGGCCATCCGAAATCTTGTTTTCTTGACAGACTTGTTCAAGTTGCTGAGATCCAAAATGGGTCTCCAGTCCCCTGTTTTCTTTGGAACCAAAAAGAATTTGGAGTAGATTCCGGATCCTTGCTGGTCTGCTGGAACTGGTTGAATGGCTCTTTTTGCAAGCAACTTTGATATTTCTAATGCTGCTTGCTCCCTTTGAGTGGGTGGAAAGTCTGGAAGGGATTTTTTTGATTGTTTTGGAATGCAAAAGAATGGGATCGAATAGCCTTCGGAAATGATAGACTGTACCCACTTGTCTTGAGTTAGGAATTGCCAGGCTTCTGGGTACAGTGATAATCTTCCCCCGACTGCCTCTGAAGGTGGACAGTCGGGCAACACCTCAGGGATGCTGAAAGGGCTTGTCAGAAAAGGTTTCTCGACTGCCCTGATTCTGCGGACCCCCCCTGTCTCTAGGGCGGCGTCTACCATTATTGTTCCCCCCTCTGCCTCTAGAGGGGAACCGACTCTGTGCGTCAGGCAAAGCTCCTTGAGATTGTTTGCGGAACCACATCTTTCCCCCCTTTTGGCCCTTGGGGTAAGGCCTACAAGGAGTAGAAAAACGGACTCCTACGGCAGAGAGAGTTTTGCCATCAGTCTCGCACCTTGTCAGGGTTTCTTTCACTTGAGGACCAAAAAGGGACGATCCATCAAACGGGGAGTTAGTGAAAGACGTCTTGAAAGGGTCCGCAAAATTGCATAGCCACATCCAGGCATGCCGGCGTAAGGCCACACCTGTACCTGTGGCTCTGCTCGCTCCATCAGCCGCATATGAAAGGAGGCGCATGGAGGAGTTAGCTATCGAATTGAGGGTAGCCAGCTGAGAGTTCATCTTATCCTGAAAACCCGCAGCTGTTGGATCCTTTAACATCTCACTCGCTTCCTTGATCAAGTCTCTCTGAAGATGAGTGAAATGACAGAGGTAGTTCAGCGAATGCATAGAAAAAGTCGCTGACGATAACATCCACTTCCCGTACCTGTCCATAGTCCTAGATTCCTTGTTAGGAGGATGGACGGGCACTGAAGGATCAGCTAAGTTCCTTCTTGGTGGCAGCAGCCACCACCATAGCATCCACAGAGACTCCTTTGGTCAAAAATTGTTTGTCTGCTGGGGCCGTAATAAACTTTGAAGGTCTCCTGGGGGTGGGGTCCACAGAGTCAGGAGCCGTCCAGGCCTTTTTTGCTACCACCTGCATGAGGGGGTCAAAGGGAGGGGACACCCAGGAGGTGGAAGGGCGAGAGCTGAACGCCTCAAGATACACAGATTCATCCTCTGAAGGGTTGAGGGCCGGCCAATTCCCCCTCTGTTTTAAGATCTCCAGGATGTCTGCAAAGGAGACATCTTCAGAGGGGGAACGGGGGGAACCTTCAGAATCCTCTAAATCCGTGTCAGAGGTGACAGACTCAGGTGAGTCGATGTGCTTCCTCTTGCACTTTCTCTTCCTAGGGGGCTCTCCTGCCAATTCAGGAGAGGCCTCGGAAGAGGAGGAGATCCCCACTGGGGACTCTTGAGGAGCTGGCTCTCTGCGATCCGGGATGAGGGAGTGAGTAGAAATTACCTGAGGCACCGTGGAGGGAGGGGCGGATGGAGCCGACTGTGGAGTTGAACCAGGTTCTAACACACTCCGCATGACCTCGAAGGCACCCCTATCAGGCAGAGCCAGAGGTCTCCCCTCTGAAAAGCTGAAAACCTCCCCCGGCACCGACAGTGATGGCTCCAAGGCCGAAGTCGGAGCTGAACTCACCAACGCCGAAGCACCGAGAGGGAGAGCGGGGTCGGACAAGGGTCCGATGCCACTCACCCCCTCGGAGCAGACGAGGGAAGTCCAGCGCCGAGATTCCTCCAACGAAGAAATCGGAGCAGACGACGGTGCCGAAGACAATTGTATCGGCTCCGACGCCGCCACAGTCTCGGGTCTGAAACGCCCCGGCTCCGAACTCAAAGGAGTTGGAGGAGGAACATTTTGAGTAATAGGGTTAACCATCGACTGATGAGTCGGGCTCTGAAGCATTTGGGCCATTGCCTCGGACTTAAGAAGTCGACTCACCACCCTCTGAAGGTCATGATCTGAAAGTCTCAACGACCTAGAGGAGTGAGACCTATGGCTCCGTTCAGACAGCAAGGGAGATGCTGGAGCCGAATGAACGGAGCCAATAGATGGTGACCTAAATCTTTTCCTAGTTGCCGGTTCCGATAACCTTATCGGAGCCGACTCAGTGATGTCTAACACCTCGGCTCCGTCCGGAGCCGAGGAAACAGAAGAAATACATGTTTGAGCCCCATCGGCTCAGGCCGGAGCCGATGCTGGAACAGACTTCGAAGCCCCAGGTGACGACTCAGAAGCTGGAGCCGACGACCTGGTAGGCTTCGAGGGTTTGCCCGAAGATAGAGTCAGGGGACCCTCAGGCTTCAATAAGCCTCATAAAATAAGCTTATTTTTTCTTTCCTGCAGGACTCTAGGGCTGAAGCCATGGCAAACAGCACAAGAGTCCTGCAGGTGCAAAGGTCCCAGGCAGTACACGCAAGAAGTGTGACCGTCTGTCAGAGACATCTTCTGACAGCACGAGTCACACTTCTTAAAGCCTGAGACCTTTGATTCTTTAGACATTACTAAAGATATAAAGTGTAATCACACACACAGACACAAACACACCGATTACACTATCCAAAAATTAAATTAAACTAATTAAGCAAAAAAAAAAAAAAAATAGTTATTAGTTTTTAGTTTTTTAGTTCCCTACAAAAACACACACACACTCCACTACTAGGAGGGAGAGGGAAGGGCCAGAAGGCCTAAGGAAAGAACTTCTAAGTTGTTGAAGTAAAAAGGGTGGAGAAACTGCAGGGAATGGATAGAAAACTACTTAACTTTGGAAAATATAAGGGAAAACTAAATTAAAGGGGTTTTAAATAAGTTTTAGATTGCTCTAAACAAACTAACCTGAAGCCGGTTGGAACAAGACACCTCGATCGCTGTAGCGGCAAACGAGATCTGGGGTATTACCGCCTAGCATTGTGGGATAAAAGGGGAGCCTCGAGCCAGTGTAACTAACTCTCGGGCTTTTAGAGTGGCCGAGTCGGAGCCGAGGTTCGGCTCCAAACCCATCCAGCAAGAATGAAGGCGAGATAGACAACTTAACATGGCAGTGTTTTCAAAAAAACATCTACTGTTACAGGTAAGTAGGACTTACCTGGGAGGAGGAGGAAGGCTAAGGGTCCAAGAAATCCTGGAAAATGGTCCTAGTGAAGCCTGTTCTGGATCTAGAAAAGGCATTCTAGCCCACTGTGCTTCAGAAAGGTATGGGCAGAGGAACAGGTTGCCGCATCTAGAATACTTTAAAGCCCTTTCTAATGCACCACTGAAGAGGAAAAGGGCCAGGTGAAATGTGCCATTACCTTGCCTGGATTCACCTTGCTGTGGTGGATGTAACAAACAATAATACCAGAGAACAATCAATGTGTAGTGGTTTTCTTAATGACAAGTTGACATCATCTTTGCCCCTGTGCAGGAAATAAAATGTGTCTCAGCCTTCCTGAAAGGTTTTGTTCTGTCAAGGCAGTACCCAAGCTGTTGATGCACACCCAAGGTATGAAATAGCCTCTCTCCTTTATTCTTAGGTTCTGAGAAAACACAGGGATATTAAGAGAGTGAATTCTGAGACCACTTTCAGCACAAAGGAAAGGATAGTGCATAACACAACCCTATCCCTATGAAAAATAAGGTAAGATTGTCCAACCATAACAGCTTGCAGCTCAGAGATTCCCCTTGCAGATGTCAGAGCAATAAGCACAACAGTTTTACACATTAAGAGTTTCAGAACAGCCTAAGGAGCCAGTTTGAAAGGTAGTAAGGTACATTTTTCCAAAATATAGTTGAGATCCCACAAAGCAGGAATTTACTTGTAAGGAGAGTCTCAAATGTAGCACTCCTCACGAACTGTTTTACCAAAAGAGAAGAAAGAGGGTAATCCAATAGCAAACAAAAAAGATGGCCAGTAATGCTCCTTAATGGACATGTAAATAATCCATCATGAAGTAGCTCAGAAATATTTCAAGACTAGAGGGACATTTACCTCTAAGGTCCCTTTACTCCCATTTGGTACCACTTAGAAAACGTCACATATTTGTAAACATAAGATTTTCTAGTAGGGGATTTTCTGGTTTCCTGTAACGCCTCCTGCACATCCCCCTGAAGCAATCACAAACAGAGTCAAGATTGAATTATTGAGGCTGTCAGTTGTAGATGCGCCAAACTGGGGTGCACCAGTCTCCCCTGAGATTGTGTGAGCAAATCCAATGCATTAGGAAGTATGTGGCAGTTGCCCTTGGACAATACTATTAGAAAGGAGAACCATGTTTGCTGGGGTCAACAGGTAGCCCCTATAAGGATCTTTTGCACTCAAACTTCAGAGACACCTTGAAATGCATATAGGAACATTCCCATCCGAGGCAACAAGAATGCATTTGTTCTCTAGTTGCATAGTTGCAAGGATGTCCAGTTGTCTGTTTTGAAAGGAGGAAAACAGATCAAGTTGAGATGTTCCCAACATCTGGTCTACATCTTCGAACAGCAGTACCTTCAGATATCACTCATGCAGGTGTGCCCAGGATCTGCATAGTGGGTCTGCCACAATGTTTTCCTGAGATGGGATGAAGGGATACCTGAAGAGTCAGAATGCTGTAAAGCTAGCTCCCAGGTGATCACTGCCAACCAGCAGAGTATGACCTTATTTAAGGTACCACATCACTGTGGTGTTGTCCATGACGACAACCTGAGGACCTGGTATCCATAAATGAAGGACTTTAAAGGTATCACCACCATTTCCTTGTTACTGATGTTCTTCCATGCATCCCTGGAACTTCAAGTGGCCTGCATGTTTACTCTCACTGACACAGCTCCCAAAGTGAAGTCAGACAAATCAGTCTGGACAGACTGCATCGGAACAAGTGGGAATAAAGGAAGTCCTGTTTTGACAACTATTCTCTCCATCACTAACTCTAATCTGATGAAAGGAAGCACAGACAACTGGGTTTCCAGAAAATGTAGGCACAGAGTCCAACAAAATTGTACATACCACTGAATTTTCCTCATGTGGAAATGGGCCAGTGGTATTATGGAAATCATGGACTCTTAGAATTTTATAGGAATTCTGTTAGTGAGGTAATAATCCTCCTGCAGAACTCCTGAAACACTGTCTAGTATGACAGAACCTTGTTTTTGAAAAGAAAGGCCATTCTTTTGTCAGTGTCAATTAAGCAACCCAGGAAGAAGAGTCTTTGCAAAGGTGTTAAGCATGACTTCCAATGATTCATCTCGAACCCTACCAGAGACAGTAAGGTCAAGACCTTTTCTAGTGATTTCCAACACCTGAATGCAAATTATGCTCAGATCAGCAAGCTGTCCAAGTAAGGAAAAATATGAATGCAAAGGGTCCACCATTGAGCTAGTACTGAAACGCTTATGGTGCAGTGGAAAGCCCAGAAGGCAATGGAGAGAACTGATAGCATGAAACAAACAAGAAATTTCAAACATTTCCTGAAGTGAGGAGCAATGGGGGTATGATGATGCATCATTCAAGTCCAGTCACTATAAAGTAATGCTGTTGCAGAACAGAAAGAGATGTCTGAAGGGTAAGCATTTTGAAGCTGGAGACCTTGAAGAAGGTATTCGGAAAGGATATGTTTAACTCATTCCCTCCAGTAAAGTTCTTTTAAGTGAGCACCTGTAACTCCCAGTGGGTGTGCCTTGAAAAAATGAACATATCACCTTACAGTTCTACCAAATACTAATTGATAGAGGTCATACATCAATACAATTGTGTTTGCCATCATGCATGCCTCAAGATAAAATATTCTGATACCTTGTATGTAGCATGGTTTTGGAAATACTAATGCAAATATGAACAGGCAATATTTGACACCTAGAAGCGCAGTAGGAGAAAACTGCAGAAATGCCTGGAGACGTCATTCGGCTGTAATGAGTCTCCACAACAGATATTTTCTGGGGCCCAGGAAAATTCTGGAGTAGAAACATTACATTTTCTCTGAAGGATGGACTGTCTCCATGATTCCCAAGTCCAGGATGCATCAGAGTATATGACGGAATAACCAATTCTGGTCTGGCAGGTGACAGGGAACCCCCCCTGGAATTTAGGTAAATGTTCTTTCCACTGCATCCTGTAACCTCTGCCAGTGACATCGAGCACCAATTTGTTAGAAACCATGGACGGCCAGGCCATCTTGTTGAGAGCTAATGTCCAAGATGGGCTCATAGAGGAGAACTAGGGAAAGATAGGTGCTGAGCTTCAGCATAGTCATAGGTTGGAAGGGGTGTTATCTTTCTTAGAAAAGAATCCCTAATATGATTTGGCAGAGTTCTTGTCCTGTGATTCCCTTTTGGTGCCTTATTTTTTGTTCGGCTGAGACTTCTGTTTGTTGGGCTTCTGAAAATGATCTTGCTTACTGCAGGGAAGTTTGGGTATACTGAAATTTTAGACACCCCTTGCACCAGTTTACCTCTGTCATCCCACTGTTTAAGAATTTTATTAGTTGCTGCACTGAACATGCAATCAGAATCAAGTGGAGCATTCATAATCATATTTTCTAACTCATTAGAAAAGTTTTAGCTGTTCAATCAAGCATACCTCCTTACCATAACTGATGTTGCTGTATTTCTAGAAACAGTATCAGCTCTCAAAACTGCAATTTAAATGAAAAAAATCATTTAAAATTCTGTAATCCTACTAAGTCGCCTCAAATGATGGCAATGATAATAATAATGTCAAAAAAAGACTGCATTATCAGCAAGTTCTCCTGTCAAAACTTCCAAATCAGCCTTTTAACCAACAGAAACAGGTGTGATAAACATACTGCTCTGAAAGCATGAGGTAACGAGAGAACTGTGCTAAAATGCCTTTAATACTGAAACTCAGTAAAACATTCACAATCAGCTATAAAACACATTTGAAGGGTTAAAAGTCCCTATTAGCTTAAAATAAATAGTGCAAGCCTCATACTGTGCAGGCAAAGTAGAAAACCAAGCATATCTAAAAATTCCAGTCAGAAAAAAGCAGTTAAAGCAACAGAATGCGCAATTCGAACACAGATATAAACAGGAGAAGAAAATATAGTCCAAAAGGGTTTATCTGAGCTCAGCAGCTGAAGAGATCCAGAGTAAAGGATCACTCTTCCAAGAGATCCTTTTTTTTTTTTTTTGTTTGTTTTTACTATAGCACTAGAAAAGTGATGATGTGCTGTCTTTAGGTTTGTATGGCAGTCCCAGCTTTCAAGTTCACCTGCCAATCCCAGGGGGAAGCTCCATCATTTATAGAAATGGGAAATCCTGACCTGGAAGGGGTTAAAATACCTGGGTATCCCTACACAAAGATCCTAGTGATAAAGGTCACACTGGGAAGACAGCTTTATGGATCCATGCTGCAATGGAATACAAGTCCCTCACCAAGCATACATAGCTCAGTTTGCAATAATAAATTAATGAAGACGGGACCAAATTTCTGCATAAATCCAATTCCCTATATCACTATGCATTAAGAACTAAAAATGCAGTTCATCATGACAATGGGAGACAAGACAGCTCACTTTCAGAACAATTTGTTCTTTATGTTTGGATTCAGCTAAACACATCTAATCTGTCTGAACACTGCAGCAAGGCTGTCTCTGGCCACCAGTAAAGGCACACAACATCATACAGTAAAGATAGTTTAATCAAACTAAAATAACATGAAGTGTGCATTTTCCTTTCTTGCTGAACATACATGAACATAAGATAAGTAAACTTCGAATGCTTGCTTTAGCCTTTCCAAGCACTTATTTTAGTGTATAAGCAAAAAAAACAAAGCCACTTTTAGGTGTCATACAGTTCACTTGATTAAGACTTGGACAACAAGCTGAAACAGCAAACAGTTGTCCTAGCTAAAAATCAGTAATACGGGGCTAGGTATCCATTCCCAAAACCTCTAATAGCTGCCTGTATTATAGCTTCCAGGGATGGGAGGGCAGATAGTCTCCTGGCCACAGGGAAACTACAATAAAAAATAATGATCCTGATCCTTTCAACCACAAACACATCAATATACATAGGTTCCAAGATTAGTACTAAGCTAACTGCCCTTGCAAGCCTAGCCAATTATCCCTTGTGAGACTCAAACCCTGCACCTTGTGTTTGTAAGGCAAATACTTAACCATTAGGCCACCCTTCCCACATTCTTATGATCTATGAAAAGAACCACTCACTGTTAATGTCACAGCAATATAATGAGCAAGGAGAAAGCAATTCAACCAAGAAGACAACTGACCATCTTATCTTTCACCAGATGTGTGCTAAATTCAGAAATCATAGTCACCCAAGATAATTGTATTATAATGCTGGTGCTATGTGAGGGGGTGTAGCGCAGTTGTAAAGCATAAGTTTGTATATATGAGATCCTGGGTTCAACCCCCAGCATCTCTATATCAACTGCTTCTGTAGCTCAATCTGCAAGTGAAGTCCTTAAATTCTATAAATTGGAAGGGCTGTGAATTTGCATAGTATAAGTGAACTATCTTGATGGTCCAATCCTAAGAGTGGTATGCTTTGACATATGGCAATCAGTGCAAATGACTAGCATTAGACCATATTAATGAGCTGTTTTCTGTGCCAAGGGCAGGGCTTGAATTTGTTCATAGACAATGATGAAGTACAAGGTTAGCTGCCCTTTAGGACTATTTTAAGCTTAGCCAATTACCCTATGTGGGAATCAAACCCTGAACATTGTGCTCTTAAGGTAAGCACCTTAACCATTATTCCAATCTCCCACCTTTGTTTGTCTACTGTGTGACCTTCAGCAAGTCACTTAGCCAGACAGTGTTTTGAGACAACCAGGAATTTAGGCCAAGTTCTCTAATGGTATCTGTCTTTGATGCTTAGTAACTACCTTCAAACCTATAAAATGGTATAGTGTTCATAGGCACCACAACCATAGAGTAAGGGGGAGGGAGCACTCCCCCCACTTTAACAGCTGCGAGACCTGTAACATTTTAGGACCTAATTTCCCGGTAAACAAATGCAATAAAATAAATAAAATCACATGCTAAAGTGAATTTTAAACACAAAAGTGCACGGGTTCCACATCATTGCTGCTAGCTGCTGCCAGAGTCACCCATGGTAAGCAGTACTCCATTTATGTGATAAAGCCAGCTCCGTTGCTTATTTTATGAAGGTGCGTGTGTGTGTGCGTTTATGTTATGAAGGTGCGTGTGCGTTTATGTTATGAAGGTGCGTGTGTGTGTGTGTGTGTGCTTGTTATGAAGGCGCGTGTGTGTTTATGTTATGAAGGTGCGTGTGTGTTTATGTTATGAAGGTGTGTGTCTGTGCTTATGTTATGAAGGTGGGTGTGTGTGCTTATGTTATGAAAGCGGGTGCGTGTGCTTATGTTATGAAGGGGTGTGTGTGCTTATGTTATGAAGGGGTGTGTGTGCTTATGTTATGAAGGGGTGTGTGTGCTTATGTTATATGTTATGAAGGTGTGTGTGTGTGTATGTGTGTGTGTATGTTATGAAGGTGTGTATGTTATGAAGGTTCATAGGTTGATACTAGGCTACCTGCCCTAGGGTATTTATAAGCCTAGCCAGAATGTGTTTGGCTTTCGCCACCCTTTTAGATTAGTTGACTATGCCTCTGTATGGGTCACAGAAGACAGCCCTTTTAAGGTTAGTTTACTGTGCCTCTGTCTAGTAGGGTCACAGAAGAGATCCCAGGGGTAAACCTACGATCTCCCATCCACTCGTCAAGATTTCTCTTGAAGAGGATCATTGAGGGGCTCTGCCTAACATGGATTGGGATTTTGTTCCAGAGTGAGGGGAGCCTCTGGGATATGAATCTGTCCCTCCAGCATGTCCTATTTATTTCTGTGCTGAGGTTTAAGTCCCTGGAGTGTGTAGCTCTAAGGGATTTGGATTTCCTGAGGTGGAGCATGTCCATTAATTCTGTGTTGGACATGGCTTTATACGTCAGGCACAGATCACCTCTGAGTAGGCGGTAAGCAACCGAGTAGAGCTGGAGTTTTAGCCTAACTGCGTAGGGCATCTGAGTCCCTTGATCCTCTTGGTGAGGTACTTTTGGGGTCTTTCCAGTTTCTGCAGGTGTCGGGTAAGGTACATCCCAAATGGGGCATTGTATTCAATTATGGGTCTGATGTGTGATGAGTAGAGGGGCACAATGACCTCTCTTGATCTACATGTGAACCCTTTCGTGATAAGGTGGACTATATAGAAGGTCTTTCTAACCACTTTGGCAACGTGATTGTCAAAGGAGAGATTGCTATCTACTTGGGTCCCCAAATTCCTAATTACTTCTTCTGTACTTAATGGATTACCACCTATGTGGTAATTTGTGGGCACTGTTTTTCCCAAAGCGGATAACTATGCACTTTTTGGCATTTAGCTTTAGGCCATGGCTCTGGCACCAGTTATCCATCTCTGTGAGACCCTTTTGGAGGATGCTTGTGTCAGTCGGTGAGTCAATTATGGCACACAGTTTGCAGTCATCTGCGAACGTAGTCAGCCATAGTCCTCCCGTGTTAGCCTGTACCTCAGAGAAATATATACCTAACAAGAGAGGTCCCAGGACTGAGCCTTGTAGGACGTCACTTGTAACTGGTTTAGAGTCTGACATGGCACCTGCAATTCTGACCATGTGGGTTCTATCCCTGAGCCAGTTTGCAACCCATCTTGTGACATAGGGGTTGATATTTAAGCTGGTGAGCTTATTTATGATGCCCGAGTGAGTTATTGTGTCGAAGGCTTTTACGAGGTCCAGGTAGGCTGTGTGGACTACCTTCCCTTCATCTATGGCCTTGGTGACCGTTTCAAAGAAGTCAACCAGGTTTAGGAGGCAAGATCTGCCCTTAAAGCCGAATTAAGTAGGATCCAGTGTTTGGAGGTTCCCAATGTCTTTGTTTATGAGTTCCATGATGATAAGCTCCATAGCTTTGCAGACCAGGCTAGTCAGGCTTATAGAGTGATAGTTTCTGGGGTCCGTTGTGGGACCACTTTTGTGGAGTGGGACCACTGTTGCTGTATGCCATTCCTTGGGTACATATCCTGTAGTAAGGCTGAGATTGAACAGTGACTTTATGTGAGGGTTCAGTTCTTCTTGGAGCTCATGTAAGATGCTGCCTGGGACACTGTCCGGTCCCACTGATGCTGTGTTTTTTTGCTTTGGAGGGGGCAGCTCTCACCTGTGCATCTGCAATGTCAGGGAGGTTAAACTCTATTGGGATAGACATTTGCTCTTTTGGGGGGGAAGGGGGGGGAGTTTGCACTGAACCTGTCTGCCAGGATGTTGGCAATGTCTGTGGGTTCAGTGTATTTTTTGTCATTTTGCACTAACTCAGAGCATATCTGGGAGTTGCCACCCAGGTTCCTGACATAACTAAAGAAGGCCTTGTGATTATCTTTAGCGTCTTGTGCAATTTTTCTTTCGAAGCTGGCCTTAGATGATTTTATGAGGGATCGTAGTTTCTTGCTAGTACTGATCAGAGATGCCTTCCCTTTTTGGGATTTTGCTCTATCATGTAGTAGTTTCCTCCTTCTGTTGTACAGCTTATTTATGGCTGGGGTCCACCAGACAGGTCTCCTGCCTTTGGAGGAGTATGTGTTGGTTTTATTTGGGATAGCACAATCCATGCATTCCTGTAGGTGTCCATAGAATGCATTTGTAAAGGATTCTGTGGTTTGGGACGTATTTTGCACTGGCCTGGGGGCTTAAGTATTCCACCTCGGTTTTGAGAAGTGTGAAGTTTGCTTTTGAGAAGTTCTTCACTGTGGTTTCCTTGGCTGGGGGTGGGGACAAGATATGGATGTCCAGTGAGATTAATTTATGGTAAGATCTTACCAATGAGGGGTATTACCTCTGGTATGGAACATAGAGTGCCCATGTTGGTGATGATCAGGTCCAACATGTTTTCCCCTCTTGTGGGAGTGGTGACCAGTTGTTCCATAGCATTTGAGTTTATAAATTCTAGGAACCGTTGGGCGAGGGTGTTGGGGCTTGAGTAGTGCTCCCAGTCTATGTTTGGGTAGTTGAAGTCACCCAATATAATGGTGTTTGCAAAGACCTTCATATTCTCCAGTGTTCTCAGCAAAGCCGAGTGGGGTTTCTGAGTTTGGGAGGGTGGTCTGTAGCAGGCTACAAACTGAAAGACAGTTTTGCCCACTGTTAGTTGCACATGGATGGTCTCCGATGCTTTGTGCAGTGCCACTAACCTGGAGGTGTGGGTATCTGATGAATATAGATAATCTCCCTCCTTTTGTGGTTCGGTCCGAGTTTTGGGGCCGAAAAGCATGATATGAGGTATAACCTGGTAGTGCTGGTGTGCTCTCTGGAGCCTTGAACCAGGTTTCTGTTACTGCACAGATATCGATATTCTCCATACAGAGGAGAGCCTCGAGTGTGCATCTTGAGGTTTAGACTTCTGGCGTTGAGCAGCATTACCCTTGGTTTCTTTTTCCTTGTGTTGTCTATGGAGGTAGGTTTGTCTTTTGAGCCTTGCCTAAAAAAGGCACTATGGGGGTGGCAAGAGCCTTAGCCAGTATTCGAAAGCCCAGGGGTGACAGGTGCAAGCCATCCCTAGTGAAGCAACATGGCTTGTCGAGCATGTCATCCCAGGCTGACAGATACTGGATCCCCTTTGAATGACACCAATACTTTAGCCAATTATTAAAATTGATAATTTTGTCTTTATACTGTTGCATCATTCTTGGTGAGGGTAAGATGCTACTCAAGGTCAGGGTCATACTGGCCTGGGCTACATGATAAGAGAGCTCCTCTATGTCTCTTTTCATGTAGTCCAGGGAGGTACGTCTTAGTGCATTCACACCAGCATGGACAATAACGGAGTCATATTTGTACTTGCTTTGGAGTGACCTGAGTGCTTGTGTTACGTGGCGGATCCTGGCACCCAACAGACAGCTTACAGTGACCTTCACCTTGTTCAGCCTGGTGAGTGGGACGTCAGTGTGTCTGACAATAGAGTCACTATTACAAGTGTATTAGGTGTGTTGTTTAGCCATAAGGGCTATGACTTTGTGGCACACTGACTTTGTGAACTATGTGATACATGGGGTATTGTTGCGGGGTAGCAGTTGCTTGGATGTCTACTTTGGAGGTCTCTGCTGCTTGGGCAGATTTTTATTTAGAGCCTCAGAGTATGTTTTGTGTGTTTATGTGTTTGGTTTGCTGTTGCAATAGGTCTATGTGAGACTGGATTTGTGGTGTGTGTGGTTACCTTCTCCTCCTTACTGACTGCGTTAGTACTGGGTTGAGAGAGCTCAGCCTCCAGTTTGGCTATATAGTTGCATCTCTCACATATATTTGAGCTTGTTGGGAGGAGGAGAGGGTGGTCTGTGTACATAAGGCAGTTATAACATTGCCTCAAGATTCCCAGATTCACCAGCTGGACTGGAGAGTAAACCCGAAACTGACTTTTGGACATGCCAGAATAGTATAAGGAACTACTTTTTGACTGATAAAAAAGGACCAGTTAGAAATTTGCTTTTTAGGTGGGAAAAGGCAGTCAGAGCAAAAAACAGAGAAAAAATACTTAAATCTGGAAAAGTCTCTCTTGGGGGTCTCTGCTGCCTGTATCACTCTCCAGGACACCAATGATTCGCTAAAAACCTGGCATTTTAGGCGGAATTAGTTAAGACGCAAGAAAAGCAGAAAAGTGATACTTAATCACTCCAAATTCACTCTTTTGTCTCTCTGCTGCTGTAGATGCTGCAGAACACCTGGAGGGCACTTGCTGAGCGGAATACAAGCGTAAAAACTGCGCAAATTAGGTTTTTATAGCAGGAAAGTGAAAGAGATCGAAATTAGCCCAAAATGGCCAAATAAACTACTAACGTCTGGGCTGAACCCACTACTCCAGGGACAGATAGCCTGCTCAAAGCTCCCCTCTCTCACAGCTGAACAGAGAAACTTCCTTCTATCCAAGTAAGGTAATGGGAACACAGAAACTTGTAACACAGCCCTGGATTCAGCAATAACATGAAAACTGGACTATACTAGTTCAGAAATGAGAGAAACAAGTATATATATATTTTTTTTTCCAGAAAATAGAGCAGATACAATCAAAGCACTTTACACAATTAACCAGTTAAAAAGCTTAAAACTGAGCCCTGTTCCAGCAGTCTTCAATCAGACAAGTTCTAACTGCACAGTCCTATGTATGATATGAAGGTGTGTGTGTGTGTGTGTGTGTGTGTGTGTGTGTGTGTGTGTGTGTGTGTGTGTGTGTGTGTGTATATGTTATGAAGGTGTGTGTATATATGTTATGAAGGTGTGTGTGTGTGTGTGTGTGTGTGTGTGTATGTTATGAAGGTGTGTGTGTGTGTGTGTGTGTGTATGTGTGTGTGTATGTTATGAAGGTGTGTGTGTGTGTGTGTGTGTGTGTGTGTGTGTGTATGTTATGAAGGTGTGTGTGTGTATGTTATGAAGGTGTGTGTGTGTATGTTATGAAGGTGTGTGTGTGTTTATGTTATGAAGGTGTGTGTGTGTGTTTATGTTATGAAGGTGTGTGTTTATGTTATGAAGATGTGTGTGTGTATGTTATGAAGGTGTGTGTGTGTATGTTATGAAGGTGTGTGTGTGTATGTTATGAAGGTGTGTGTGTTTATGTTATGAAGGTGTGTGTGTGTTTATGTTATGAAGGTGTGTGTGCTTATGTTATGAAGGTGTGTGTGTGTTTATGTTATGAAGGTGTGTGTGTGCTTATGTTATGAAGGTGTGTGTGTGTGTTTATGTTATGAAGGTGTGTGTTTATGTTATGAAGGTGTGTGTGTGTTTATGTTATGAAGGTGTGCGTGCATGCGTGTGTGTGTGCGCGCATGTAAAATGCCCCAGTTACTTATTCCTGGTGGTTAGAACTACGCAGGCTCCAACCCTGTAAACCCTGTACCTTAGGTACAATAGCCTGCATTCTCTGCCCACACCACCACTTCTGATGCAGGGGGTTGAGTCCATAGCTCTCAGCTCAGAATATTTGGCTCATACTCTTGGTCTGTTCCTCTTAAATTGTGTGGTTTTCTGGCAAATCAGTGAGAACAGAATTCACTAAATAATGATAGCCCTTTAAATTGCATCTTCCTATCTTTTTTTTGGAAACACATGGTAACAAAACACTATTTTAGCAACTTTCTAAGATTATACAAGCAGTATTTGAAATGTGTCCCTGGATCTGGGCCTTTGCCCCCCCCCCCCCAAAATAAATTTTGGCTTTTTCCAAATTTCTTCTACTGTGAAATTGAGAGATTTAATTGTTGCAAGTGGATGGTGCAGTGGTAGTATTGTTGCCTCACAGCAAGAGGGTCTCTGGTTTGATTCTTGGCTGGGGTGCCTTCTGTGTGGAGTCTGTATGCCCTCGCTGTATTTTTATGCATTTCCTCTGGGTGCTCCGGCCTCCTCCCATGTTACAAAGACATGTGTCTGGAACATTTCTCCCTGAGGCTCTGCTGAAAATTGGCTTTTTTTGACTTTCCCAGTAAACAAATGTTAAATAAATAAAACATTTTACAAGGAGCTGAAAGCTTCAGGGGAAGAGAAGCTTAGTGCTGCTTATTCCAAGTCTGTTTGCATTGTTAGTAGCACAACAGGTAGTACACTTACATTTGACGAGAAGGCTGTGGTTTCTACTCTCACAGTATGCAGATAAATCGCCGATACTGTACTGTGTTTTACTTTAAAGGGAGTGGATGCTGTAGTCCTGTGAATGCCCTCCTTTGGAGGAGTTACCTAGTAACTATGAACCTGTTATCAATTTGCCATCCATTCCTTATTGCAATATTACTAGCTCATTTTTTATGTAACATAGGCAATTTATTCCTCAAGGGCAACAGGCACTTTATTTGTAGATGAAACAATGAAATATAAAGGTGCTTGCTAGCAGAAACCTCTTCATTAGTTACAGATCCCTTTAATGTGGAATTATTTAGATGACTTCTGCAGAAATTTTGCATATTTACTGATTTTGGTGGATTGTAATGACAGAAGTTTGAGTGGCCTTTTATGGTTGACATTTTCTGAAATGGGCAGTTTTGTCATTATTGGTTCATACATTTTGTTTCATTGCTTACTAGAAGACTGTTAAACTACAAAATTAAAACACGTTCTAACAACTGGTGCTGTATTATACAAGGAATATAATGTAATACAATCAGGAAGGTGAATCAAAGAATGCATACATGTATGCATGGCCCTAAAAATGTTTGAAAACAGTCCAGAGAAAGTGTGAAAGGCTCAAAATCATGTACACATTTTAAGCTTTACTCGTGTTACCAAAACAATGGATGAAGGTAAAACAGTTCACACCACATTACCTTGACCTAGCCAAGCCTTTTGACACAGTCCCCTACTCAGGTGTAGTACAAAAGATGAATAATGTATGAGCAAACACTTGCATCACTAGCTAGAATGCCAGCTTGCTCACAGGATACAGGAGATCAAAACAGGGGAAGAGACCAGTCACCAATGGAGTCCCCCAGGCTTCGGTGCTGAGACTTTTTGTTTGGCATATACATCTCAAAAGTAAAAGGAAATACCAAAGGGGTTTGGCTGGCTAAGTTATAGTTGACTGCAAGCTAGGAGCATTTACTGAATCCCCAAATGACTTGACCATCATGCAGGAAGGTTTGTCCCAAATAAATCATGGCAATGCCCTCTGAGAACTGACCCAATTGTTTGGCATTTGGGAACTTGATTGTACAGTGACCTAACTTTTGACCAACATGTGCCCAGAGTCATAAGAAAGTCTTTCTATATTGCACAGCTTATAAACAAATTGACTGTGACTAGATCTAGAGATTATGTTGTTCCCCTTTACAAAGATCTCATTAGGTCAATCATTTTGTATAATGCCCACTTTGACATGCATCTGTCCAGCCCTATGCAACAATTGAAATACCTTCAGAGATACCTTACTAAAAGGATACAAATCCTAAATCACTGGTCTTGCATGGACCACCTCAAAGATTTATTACTATACTCAGTATCCTACAGAGTGCTTACAGGTGACATGTCTGGCATACAAGGCATCCTCCGACCTACTACAGATGTATCTACTGAACATCAGCACATCAAATTGCATCAGAAATACTCATTCCAGGTATCTAAACTGAATGTTGTAGAGAGAGTGATATATATTACAGAGGCTACCACTGTTCCAGAACAGACTATCCATAAAAATAAAACAAAGCTCATCCGTCCATATTCAAATCCAACTTGGATCTAAGGATGGGTAATAGAAAATGTACTCTAGGACTTCCCCTCATGCCACTAATGGATAGAGCCAGTTCCTAAATGCTGAATCCTTTACATGGGTCCCCTCAAATTATCTATAGTATGATCATAGTTATTCTCACTAGGGCTAATATACAATTATCAGCCATGGGATAGGTAAGACCAATCAGAAAATGTTAATTCAAGCACCAAAAGGAAATTGGCTAAGCTTAAAATGTCTTCCAATTGAACCTATGCTGTGGTACTAAATAGTTATAAAAAAATTGCCCTTTTAGATCACTAAGTTCCCCTCTCACCCCACCCCCCCCCTGTCTTCAACAGCTTCAACTGCCTATGATAGTGTTATCCATTTTATGTACGTGTACGCACACGTGCATGTACATATACTTTTTATGTATGTTGTGTACCAAAAGACATACTCTGGAAGAGAATACTAAAATCATAGGGATGCAGTCAGTCAATTTTCTTGTTGAAAAAAAGATAGCTCAAAGGATTAGACAACTAAAGACAGACAACGAGGACTCAGAAATAATGAGCCATCAATGTATTAAATAGAAATAAAGGGCAAGTGTCAGGTTTTAAAAATGTGACATGGAAAGCAAGCTCGTGTTTAACACTTTTACCTCTTGGATGATCCTTACACAGAGTTTTTGTGGTCAAAGCAGTGCCTATTAAACAAAAGAATCCAACTGTGAAGAGGGAAACTCAAGTATCACCAAACCCAAAAGATGACAGCTGCCTGTAACAAGAGTTTCAAGACCATTCAGTTGAGCAAGAAATACAATTAAACATGAAGATTAATGAGAGGAACATTAACTCTTCAGAAACAAAAATATATATACCCAAGATTTAAAATGTAAAGAAACCTACTAATGTAATGACTCAAATGATATAAATGCTCATATTGGTTCAGAATATTAAACAAATGATGACTCACTAAATATAACAAACATTTATAAGAGCTTATCCCCATGCTATAGTTGATTGTAAAGAAATGCATGTTATATGAAGTTAATAAATTGAAGACAATTTACTGGTAAATCATCAAGTTATAACCAAACTACTTCAAAACTGTATACATGCATAAAGGATACTAAACTTTAAATGGCATTATTTTTTTAGGACTGAATCACTGATTCTTTTGGTTTCTATGATTAAGAGTTTTCCAAGAATTTACTTCTGAATATCTTTTTATAGAAGAATATGTCCAGTTCATAGTCTCCACATCAGGGAATACACTATTATTGTTATAAAACAGTTTTACTTACAGAGCTTAAAGGAAAATGCTGCTTTTGATAAAGTGCAAAATAACATATGCAGCCAGTAACTAAAGTAACATGCCGTTGTGTATGAACTTAAAATAGATGTTCTACTTTTCACTGTTGCAACATTCCTTACTAAAGGGATATCCTACAGAAGATAGCCATACGTCTAAGCCAGTACACCACAGCCTTAGGACCTTCCAGGTGTTGTTTGTCTGACCTTATGTCCTACATCCAGGACATAAGGTACATAAGTGACTTATGGGTGCCTAATCCTCAGAATTGAATTGCTCCAGAAGAAATAGAACAACCCAAGAAAAATAAAAGCGTGAGCATGTGCACCTAGAAAGGAGAGGAAGAAAGACCCATCAACCACAGGGTATAACAATATAAGAAAACAGAGATAAAGAAGGGGGTGGGATACAGCAGTGAAAAGTAAGATATCTGCAGTTATGCTAAGTTCTTATACAACTGTACTATGTCCTTCCCCATCACTGTTGCAGTATTCCTTACTAAAGGGAGAGTACAAAAGCTAACGAAAAAGGATGGGAGGAGAAAGCAATTAAAGAACCCTTCAAAAAACATGAAAGATAGCCCTGGCAAACCTAGCCCTGGCCCTAGATCCTTCATACAGCTTGTAGAGTTTAGTAATAGTTTGCACAGATGACCAAGTGGGAGCCTCTAAAAATGGATCTAGCATTCAGACGCTCAAAAAAACATCCAAAGGGGCTCCCTGCCCTGGTATAATGAGCATGAACAGAAGATAGCTGTTTACCATGAAAATAACAAACAGAAATGGCCTTAGAAATCCAAAAGGAGATGATTTGCTGAGAAACAGCTAAACAATTTCTTGGCATGAAAGAAAAACAGCTGCTTAGGATTTTCTAGCATCTTTAGTTTTATCCAGATAATACCTAAGCTGTCTATGCAAATTTAAATGATGTAGAATTCTCTCACCAGAGTTCTGAGGTTCTTAGGTGAATGAACTAATTTAAGGACAAGTCATTGACCACCTTGGGCCTAAAAAGGATTGGTGCAAAGAGAAACTATGTCTGTGAAAAATCAGAAAAGGGGGCACTGCCATGAGACCCTGGAATTCACAGATCACCTTGACAGAAGTAAGAGCCAATAAAAGCATAGCAAAAAAAAGCCATCCCAGGAACATGACCAACCATAGAGTGAAGAATAATATTGATTTTATTGTGAAATAAATGGTTCATAAGTTACACACTTTCATCCCACCACTATATGGGACTTTATCAGAACTATTACTCGGTTCCAGACACAGCCTTTTAAAAGAAAATTTGGGAGAACCTCCCGTAATTGATGATCCATTCAGAATTAGAATAAAATAAACAATTAAAAACATTTAAGAACATATAAAATAAGTGATGACAAATAAAAAATTGTAAATTCTATGACAAGTACTCAAATAGCTATGGCAAAGACTACCAAGGTACAAGGAATGCATTAAAAAGAGAAAAGTAAAACACCATAACATTATTGGCTCTGTGTTTCTGGTTCTTAGCTGGTGTATTCTCATTTTTACATGGCTAGTAGTAAGAGCCACCAGTAAAACAGTCTTCCAAAAACTGCAAAGTAGACGAAGCTGCAAGTTGAAAAGACAAGTTCTCCAAAACCAAATTAAGGTCCCAGGAATGTGGAATGGGCTTTCTCAGGAGCCTAATGTGGAGGATGCCTTTTAGAAATTGCTTAACTTCTAGCCTAAAGGAAAGTGGCAGATCTAAGGGCAGACAAGCAGTAATGGCTGACAAATGAGCTTCAACAGATGAATATATCAGGCCAAAATTGAGCAAGTCACACAAATAAAACAAGAATACTCATTAAAAGAGGGCCCTGTTCATGCCTGTGACACCAGTGAGAACATCTTTTCCATTTAGCAACACAGGATTATCTAGCCTCCTGCAAAACCCAAAGCACATCCTTGGAGAACTAGTGTCGAAAAGGAATCAAAACCCTAAAACCTAGAGAGTAAGATACCAGACGAACAGATAAAGATAGATGAATGAGAGCCCTTGTTCTGAGTGAGAAGATCCATCTTATGAGTTAAATTGTGATCATTGTCCCTGAAGGGGGAACCAATGTTGTCTGTGCCAAAAGGACACAAACACCAAGGTATTGTTTGTTCCACATGATCTTCTGCAAGATTTTGGGCAACAGAGTAAGAGGGGATAAGTATACAGAAACAACCCTTTGCAAGGAAAGGGCACGGAGTCCATTTTCCAATCCAGGAGACTCAGCACCCTGGAACAGAACCTGGGAAGTTGCCCGTTTAGAAAGGAGGTGAATAGGTCTGCTTGAGGAGTACCCTAATGATGTATAATGTCCAGGAAGACCTCTCTGTGAAGCATCCATTCATACTAATCTGCCCTGCACCTGCTCCAGTTGTCTGCCACAAGATTGCACTCTGGGACAATGTGATCCACCTAAAGAATAAGATTATGGAAGATTAACTCCCAAACAAGAACTAGCTTGCAAAGAGGGTATGACTTTTTGCCTCCTTGTTTATGTAGCATATGGCAATAGTATTGTCTATGCAACCCTGGAGAGGACCCAGAACACAGAGGAAATACAATGCTTGAAGGGCCAAAAGCAGAGCCCTCATTACTTTGATGCTGGTATTCTCTAGTTGTCGGGAAGACCACACTCACTGGACACTGATATTATTGGAAGAAGTCCCCTATCCCAGATCTGAAGCATCTGTTTACAACTCTAGAGTAGAGGAAATAGCTTGAAAAGCTAGGCCTGGATTCAGAAACATGTAATGAATCCAAGACAACCATTTATTTTTGAGACAAAGCAAAAGAATGGAAAATTCCAGAGGATTACAATGATCAAGTCATAGAGACTTTATATACCACAGAAGTTTCCTCGTGCAGTGAGGCAAAAAGAACCATAGCAATGGATAGCCATGATCCCCAGAGCCTGCAGAAACGGTCTTGCAGACAGCACTTGTAAAGGAAGAGGAGACTGGAAGAAATCTGTCCAGGTGCCATTGGGAGGAGGAAGAAAGCTGTCAACACACAAGCTCCAAATCCTGCATCCCAAGTAAAACTTGACCCAGAAGAGTCAGAATAGACCACACTTTGCAACAAAAGCATGGTAAAACTGGGATTATGAAGAATCTGCTGCTGAGAAACAGTTTAAGAAAACATGCAGCTAGGGGGAAAATGTGCACACCATGCTGTCTGCAGTACACTATGACTGTAGCCAGACATTTGGTATAAACTCTTGGTGTTGGAGAAAAAACAAAATGCACAACAGCAAACTGATAATATAAGGAAGAAAGAGAACCTTAAAAATATCCTGAAGAGTGTAAATAGGAAAGTGAAGACAAACACTGTTCATGTCCTGTGAGACCAGATAGGCCTGATGAAGTAGCAAGGAGAACAGAGACTGGAGAGCGATAACACCATGAAAGAGACTCCAAGACAAATGTTGAGGAAGGAGAAATCCAGAATAGGCCTTCAAGAGCCCTCCTTCTTTGGAACCAAAAACATACTGGAGTACAACCTTATGCCTCTCTGGGAGGGAGAAATAGGCTGTGTAGTTCCCTGAGCCAAGAGATCCTGACAAATTGGAGGAAACTGAGGAATATGGCAAAGTGGAGGCCTCTCTGAAAAGGTTAGAAGGGACTTCCAGATCACAAAGTAAACTTTTTGTATTATAGAAAGAATACAGGAATCTATGGTGATCTTCGTTCAGATGAGGAAGGACAGAATCAACCAGAGGGAAAGAGGAATCTGGCTGAGCAGCAGAAAAGGATCAATGTAAAGCAAAAGCAGATTTGCCAGGAAAACCAGGATTTAGATCCCTAGGATTCTGAGTGGGCTTCTCCATTACATCCTTTAGGAAAATTTCTTACCCCTTAAGAGAATTTTGTAGTGTCTACATATAAAGGAAGACTAAGGAGAATAATTCCTTTGAAATGCAGGGATAAGGGAAAAAAAAATCTGAGGTCTTGCAAAGCCTCTCCTTTATCATGTAAGATTTAAAAAAAAAGCTTTGCATTTGCAAATCTAAACAGACTATGGGACTCTGACGGAGAATCCAACAAGTTGGCTTTTATATCATCAGGAAGAGAATGTAACCTCGGCCAGGAGTCCTTGCATAGAACAGAACCTGAAGCTGCAACCCTTGAAGAGCATCAGCGGCATCATAACTGTATTTGACAGAATGGTGAGCCTCCCCAAGAGGCAAGGAAATAGTATAATTCTTCAGAATCAGAAATGTCGGTCAAAACACCAAGTTTGACATTAGAGCCAGCACATACCTGATCATATGGACAAAGTATAAAATTTCCCCATATCTATTCATAACCCAACTGTCCTTGTCAGAAGGGAGAAGTTTGGAATAAGACAGCAATTTGGTAGGTTTATCAGGAGAAAAAGAAATGACTGCAGTGCCAGATAATTCTTATATAGACTTTTAAACCTCAGTTATCTCATTAAACCCATCAGGTTTCATTGCTGCAGGAGGCTGAAGCTGGAACAACGTAACAAACAACTTGACATACTAAATTCAAAAAGTAGTGTTTTGACTGGCAGCAAAGTAATTCAGAGTATTAGGCATCTCTACATCACATATGTACCTTACCTCCAGGACATAGGACATGCTTCAACTGGAAGGGCCTAAGGCTTTGGTCTGTTGGTGGAATATATGGATATCCTCAGTAGGATATCCCTTTAAGTAAGGAATACTGTAACACAGATAAGGAAAGACACTGTACAGTATTTTATATAAATGTGGGAGTTGAAGACAAATAAAACAATTACAAAGTCAATGGTTCTGTTCTACATCCAGGCAAATAAGTTTGAAGTCTATCCTCTAGAAAGCAGCACCAATTAAACATTTTCTCCAGAAATTATGGCCTGAGTCTCCTCTTAACATGTCCAGACCCCCCCCTCGGATTTATACTGCACCTTACATTTTTATAACATTTCACATATACCTTACATTCCCTTTATAGGGGTATCTGCTAGGCACACAGCCAATACAATCATCATTGGTACAAATCAGGAATATATAACAATTATAGTTGCTATGGATAAAGATGCAGTTAAACATTTATGAGTAAAGTGTATACATATATATATATATATATATATATATATATATACACACACACACACACACACACATGTATACATACACACACACCAACTCCAAGACTGCACAATCCCCAAGGATGGGATATTCCCCAACACCTGGGATTGTTGACATTGCACAATACCCTGAGTGGGCAGAAAGCCCACCACCCCCTTGAGAAAGGCAAGCAGTCCATGTTCCATCATTCTCTTCCCTCCTTGTCTTGCATCCCCAGTGCTGGGGCTATTAATTGAACCCTGGGCCATAGTTAGGAATCCATACCTTGCAACATGGAGCCTGGCTATATTTGCAACATATCATAATTAACATGCTGAATGTTTGAGTAACTAATGAAATAAGATCAAATTCTATGCATTGCTACATTGAAACCCTTTGTAGTAGAAGGGGAGTAAAGTGTTTTTGCAGCTGATAATGCTACAGAACCTCTGAAAGTTTCATTATAAAATAAAGGCAGACTAAGATGAAATACTTTACAGACAGGAATTACATCAATGTGCTTAGAATTCTCACGGACAGTCTGACATCTTGCTTTATATACCCAGTTCACATTGGCACATGTGTGTTGAGTCTGCACAGTGAACAGAACACAGTAAAGGTCTACACTAATTCTCTGCTTTGTCTTCAGATGAGAACCAAACACACTATACAATTCTTCAGGAAAAAGTCACATGCCATGGCTACAATTCAATGCTTTCAAGTTGCTAAAGCTGTGGGGTCAAATTCAGAGATGTGCTGCACTGGAAACTCTAAGACTTGTAGTAATTTCTTTAAATAGTGGAAAAAAGAGCAGGGATATAGCTTCCGAAGTACAGACTACAGTGGCTTTACATTAAACGTCTTTACTGTCACAATGACATTTTGCATTTTAACATGCATTAAGGCTACAGTGCTGAGCATCTCCTCAGTATACCAAGTACAATAATGCCCTAAAGTACTTCATTGAGATGTCATTATATCAGAAGTAAATATACTACCTCCTTCTCCTAAACAGAGAAATCTGTAGTCAGTTATTACCCCTCCATGCAATACAGATTTGTGCAGTAAACTACATTACAAGAATGTAAAGTTGCATATCTCCGGTTATAGCATAACCCCCCATTAAAGTATATTTTTTCAGAGTCATGACATTTATTCATAGAAATATGTTACAACACATCATCCAGTTATTCTTATTGTTAGGTACATCAGTAGTCTTAAAGCCATTTGTGTGCTCTGCTTTTGACATTAATTTTATCATATGTAGAGAAATAAAACTGGATTTTTCAGTCTGAAAGGCTTAGTATATACCCAAATCATATAAATGGTGCATTCTTATAAAACAATAACCAATATTACTCTCCAAGAAAAGAATAACAGTTTTTGTCATTTTATACAGAACATATACATAGTCTGCAATTTAAGCATGTTTTACATTATGTTATCTACGTTCCCTAAACACTATTAGGCTGTACCAAACAAACATGCGATAATCAAGGGGGTTATGTACTAAAAACTTCATAAGAATAACTTAAAGCAGTAGGCTGTCATTAGAAATTAGGGCAGACATCAGGGCAGTGACCATTGTAAAATTGATGGAATACAACTTTTACAAAAGGTTAAGCTGAAATCAGGTGTGTAACTTTCAGGGTCTCATGTTGAGGCATAAAAATGTTATTTAATTAAAATTCAAGATGCAGTTGCTCCTTTCAGGGAAGGAGCTTATCCAATAGTTTTTTATGGGCAATTATGCCAGTAACATTTCCTTAATTTTTTGAATATTGGACCATTATTGCTATATTGGCTTTTACATATAAATATAACCAAAAACAGACTGTATTCTAGGAATAGGTGTTCTAAAAATGCTCAGCAGTTGAGGATGATAATGCTATACCAGATGAAATAAAAGAAGGGGGATTAGTAATACTTCTCAAAAACCATTAAAGCATAAGGATTTCCTTAAATTACCACAACTCCAAATGGTAAATGCTTAATTTAGAAATAAATCAAATACTATTACTAGGATACCTTCCAGCAGATTTCACAAGCTTTAAACTGAAATCATATCCAAACCTAATTCTTAACAGTTTTAACATAAATCATTGAATATTAAAATCTAAACCTACCTAAAAGTTCTGACACAACTTGTCAAAGAACCAACCAGACTTGACATTACAACTAAGTGCTCACTACTTCAGCTAATAATTGCTGATGGGCCTCAGAAAATAATCTAATAGCCATGTTCAACTAACCTCAAAAGTGATAACTAGTCACTGTAGCCACCTTTATCAACATTCTTCCCATATTTATCAGTTTGCCCTAAAATTGAAACATCTTTAAACAAGGAGCTAGTCAACATAAGTTAGCAACCGTTCTTACAAAATAATGATCCTCTCACTTTGCCTACCAACTAACCACAATAGGAATCCAAATGCAATTTTTTTTCCACAAAAATTACCAGGATTTTCAAATCTAATCTATATCAATAGATTACAAAACAATTACTGGTTTTATATAAATTAAGAGACAACACCTGTCAGAAATAGAAGGAACTCGCTCCTTAAATCAACACACCTTTTTACCAACCTTAGGAATTTGGGTGAAAAACATCAACCAGAAAATACAAAGCAAACTCTCTTAGGTCTACTCAAAACTGAAGAAACATAGTTCTAAACAATTCTGGAACCTTATTAACCATACTAACAGGATGATTTCAACTAAAGCACAAACAAGAACGCACCATTCCCACCCTATCAAGTAAGATCCGTATTGACTTCTAAACTTTTCCCCCTGTAGTCACAGTAGCTCAGGATCCTCAGTTACTCCACTCAGAGCCACCCAATCCCCCCTTTCTGAAAAAATTCCCAGATATGCACACACTGAAGGAAACTATTTTTCTAGCTGGCTGTAAAGAACATATATTACTCTCATATCACCTGCAGTATATGTTTGCCTTAATACCAAGCACAAATGACAAATCTGTGCAACCAAACAATCATATACCTATCTCCAAGATGCCTGTATCACAAAGCACCAGCTCTAGAAAATGAAAGCCTTTGTAAAATTAAACTGCAGTCAACTTTCCCACTAAATCCAAAATATATAATGTTCTCTCACCTTATCAACATGCATTCCACAAAGTCTACAACACAACAACAGCCCCTTGCATATTAAGAGATACTTTTCAAAGCACAGAAAAAAGCCTTCTAATACAACCATTAATCATTGATCTTACCAAACTCTTTGTACTGATGCATCAAGAGCTATTACTCCCCCAATTAAAAGACTTCTTCTCTAATAATTTGAAGTTTAAAATCAGTCCATGTATCTCTTGGGAATTACCATTACACATCACAGTTCAACAAGGATACATCTTATCAGCTTTACTTTTTTCTGTATTTTCTTAAACTTTTTGAAGGTGTCCTGAATCTCAAAATTATCCCACAAGTAGACAGTGTGGTAATTTATAAAATCAACATACCCTGACACTATCAAAACAGAATTAGGATTTTTCCACAACTTAGTTTAAAAACAAACTTAATCTTAATACAAAATCTGAAATTTTGGTACCAAGCACTGAAAATATCAAAGCTTCAGCTTTCACTACCACATAAAAGACACCAAATCCAAAATTAGCACATTACTTTTCTGGCCAAGGAAATGTCATACTTTTTTCTTTCATGAAAGCAGAAGGGCAAAGGACCATGCTCCATCATCAACCATCTTTGTAAATATTTATAAGACAACTATGACAGAACTTCAAATGTCAACATACAATACTTGTAAACTCATCACCCATGCTTCTTACAGGGAACAACAATTTAATCTTCAAACAAAAGCAAAATGACTGCCAATAAAAAGATGCACACAATTCTTAGCTTTCCTTACTAACTCTAAATCAAGAAATCTTCCTCTTTTTCAGACTAATGAAGGAGCAAAACATTCATCTAAAATTCTATACTAATACCAGCACTTTTCTACAAACTACCAAAAATAAACTTGATAATAAATCACAGCCTCTCTGTAATAGCATCTCAGTCTCTATCTTTGAAGAATTCTGTAAACACCTCAAACCATTTTAGAAAATCACATTTAAATTTTAGAGAGACAGCATTACAAGTGTAACTAAGCCTCCCTTTATATAATCCAGTGCATTTCTCTATTCAGTCCTTAAAATATTAAGCAGAATACTGTACAAGGAAACCCCAAGCAATGAATAAGACTGGTTAAACACCAAACAGTAACATTTCAAAAAGGAAATGTAACCAGTTGACATAGCTGTTTAAAACTTTTAAACACAAAGTATAAAATAAAACTAAAAAATTAGCACTTTCCTTCCCTCACCAGGTCCTTCTTCAGATCTGACGCAGTATTGTTTATCTGCCATTTAAGTAATCTCCTGGACAGAGAATTTTTATTGGTTGCATGCCCTGCAGTGTCTCTATAGACAGACAATAAATGGATGTTTATCACTGTAGTCATTCAAGTTTAAAATGGTGTCTTATCCAAGCTGTAATCAGCTCAGTGAAGTTGTGCTCTCCTATGTTCACGTCCCATTAATGGACACTAGAACCGCTGGCTCTGCACTAGGGAGTGTGTAAGGTAATACAGTGCCTGTTTCAGTTTCAAACATTAGGAAAAAAAGTGGGGAAGATACAAAAGCCCTGACTATACTGATTTTGTACAAGTGTGTGTGTGTGTGTGTGTGTGTGTATGTGTGTGTGTGCGTGTGTGCGTGTGTTAGTGACGGCAGATAAATTCTATACAAGTTGGAATAAGATCATCATGTGAGAGTAAAATCACCTGAATGCTACTCTCTAATCTTAGAGGAATTTCTGGGGAGGAATTTATAGCCACTTTTCCAAGGACATCTTCCACCTCAAGCTGCATTGCTATCCTGTGAAGGTCATTGGATGAAGTTTACTGTACCTTAAGTATTTCCCTTACCTTTGTAGGAGGCTGTTGGGAGTCTTCCCTACCTGTAGAACTGTTGCTACTTGTGCTATAAATGTTCTAAAGGGAAATACCTGAAAGCCCTGGACATTTCTTGACCAGCTTTGAGACAGGCTGTATTGCATTGCATGGGAAGGAACTGTTGTGTTTTTGACTATTAAATTAAGGACACTGTTCCCAATGCTGGCGGTGGCATATTTATTATTTGCTTTTGGTTGTTACATGTTTTTGCACTGACTTTTTTACTTGATTACAAGAACTGTTATTTTTTTCCCCAAATCCTAGTACTGCTTTATAAAACTACATTTCTTTAAGTTTCCTGTTTTCTACCTGTTTTGCCAAGGACAGAATGGTTTAGTTCAACTCCATTGTAAGTAATTCCATGCGGAATCTTCAATATTGATGATTAGGGCTGTTAGGTTTGCTGCTGAACTGAAGTAGAATAATTTTATGTTTGCGATATAGTTGAGGCTGTTCAATTAGAAGAATACATGGTTGTGGGCTATGCCTGGCAAGAAAACAAAGCATGGTCAGCTATGGAAACAATTTAAATTAGGAATTGCCACCTCTGTTTTTTAAATGCTAGTTTTCCAGGGTGGCAGATTCCTGGGCCATGGAAGGTACGAGTTTCCAGGGATGAGTCAGGCTGAAAGCTGTCCCTGAAGCATATCGTTCAGAGGTGGAAGTTACCTTGCTTGGAATAAAGGTTGAAAATTATCCTATTTCTGGCTTAAAAAAGTGATACTTGTTGTAATTACTATTGTATTATGCAAGAAATATTGACAATGTGTGTTAAACAAAAGGCATGGAGTCTGAAACTAAGCTTGCAAGGTGACCATCTATTTTGAGAGCTCTTGTTGAAGTATAACATTTATGGAAGACTGGACTTTATTTCCCATTTTGCTAGGCAGCAGCATTGTTTGTTAATCACTGTAAAACTGTATGTTGGCATTTAGTGGTCTGCATGCATGTTTTTTTCATCCCAGAAAATGTAAGCGGGCTAATTGCCTTACTGACTAAACATAAGTGCAGTACCTTAAAGTGAAAGGGACCCTGAGCTGTGTGAGCTTGAAAAGCTGTACTGTATTTACTGATGAATTTTCTGCAACCGAGTACTTTGTGCACATACAAGGGATTCATTCTGGGAAGCATCTTCAAGGCAGTTTATAGGGTTATTTAAAGAAAATCTGACTGCTGCTTGTTTCTCAGTGAAACCAAAGCCCTTGATCTTGGCAAAATAGAAAAGCTTCTCAAGGCCCCAGTGCAGAAAAATGCAACCTGTAACCATCATCATCTTCTGCAGCTACAGTCTGGTACATTTGTGAAACAGCAGCCCATTTCACTGGATGTCACAAAACCCAGCGTCATCTAAAAAAAACTTTGCAAGTAGGATGATGTGAAAGTTCACCTGGTGACCTTTGTAAGGTAAGAAGCTTGGCAGCCATGGATCCAGTCGTGGTTGACCAGAGTTTTATATTTGATGGAGGCTTACTAAAGGCTTGTATGGATTCGGACAGATGCTCAGAAGTACCAAAACTTGAAGTTGGAAATAGTGGCAAAGGCTGAATCAATTTCTTAAATTTCATATTTGGATATTTAATATTAACAGACTGGCAAGGTCAAAAATGATTGATTTGATATACATTTAAAACTGGTTATATTCTTGTGTATATGCTGTAAACTTTTAAGAAATATTGTCAGTAGATAAGTTTAAAAAGGCATACTTTGTGACCATAAATCTTCTGAACAGCTAATTTGAGTGAAATGTTTAACCAAATTTGCAAACCCGGAGTTACATTTGCATGCATGAAGGGCTAATATAACATTTAATTATGTTGCTTTACCGGTAATTGGAATCTGCTATGATCTGATCTTAAATGTACTGAAATTGGTACATTTTTAAGCATCTCTGAAATGTTGACTCAGAGCACATAATCTTTAGCACTCTCTAAAATAGTGTCTACTGTATAGAACTATATAAAACGTGCTTAGCTAATAGGTATGTTCCTCTAAAAATATGTTTTATGATTAGAAGTGACAACCATTGGAAACATGTAACCTTTTGAAGTGTTTAGGGGCAGTATTTTGAGGGTTAAATACTTTTTTGAAATGGAAGTTGGGTGGTTTGGCAGAAACGAGTTCTGTATACAAAGCGCACATTTTATGACCACATCTCAGATTGTTCTAGAACATGATACATAGTCTAGAACTGCACAGTTAGCAATAATACCAATAGTATAAAACTGTTGATGACCAGCAATATACCTCTCAACCGCAAGGCACAAGAAATCTGGACACAGCCAAAAATTAACGGGGGAATCAAAGGCCCAAAATCAGGGACAGATTTTAAATATTGATCTTAGAAACTTAGTTGATAGGATAACAGGCTTTACATTATCATGTCTTTTCTGAAGGATATGAAGTCTAATGTGTGTCATTATTTGGTTACTTAGTCCCCAATTATTTGCTAGAACACATTTTATAAGGAAAAAAAAAACCCTGACATTCTGCAAAAATCTGTACACTTGAGGTATGACAGGCAACAAATTATACTTGTGGGATTGGAACATGAACAGTTTTTTAGAGATGTAAAATCTACTTTGTGCCGTCCTTTTTCCATACAGGTTGTGCAATACTGTCGTGGAAGGAAAATTCAGGGATTGATGGTTTCAGAAGCAAGATTTGATTAGCTAAAATGCTCTGTTCAAGCACAAAATTAATAAGCAGAAAAGTGATGTGAATATGGAGATATGAGGGGATAACCTGTAACACAAGTAGAAATAGTTTCTTTCAGGTAAAATATTATATCATGTCATACCAGTGCCTAACAGAAAATGCAGTGTGATAACTGGTCAAAATTTCCAATAGTTGAAAGTGCTATGGAAGCTATGGTTGAAAGTTTCAACAAGATGCACTGACAAAAATATGCACCATTGTTAAAGAAGAGAGCATAGGCCAAAATGCCACAAATTAACATTTTAACTACAGTTCAAAAGCATTACAGAGTCTATTGTCATGTCAAAGGGAGAGAATTCTTATGGAAAATATATTGCAGTATTTGAATAACGAGACAGAATTTTTTGCGTCAGAAATTTAACAAGCCACAGAGTAAAATTTAGTGGTTGTTAATGCAAGGAGTATTTGTAATAGTTTTATTGGAAAATCTCACGTATTCAGATAACATTTAAGATGTTATTGTTATGTTAAATATGGTTAAACAACAATGATTAGAAACAAGCCATAATGGGGTACAATTGTTTTCACTATAACTAAACAATAACTACACTCAGTCAGTGAATACTTCTGCTCATCAGTTTAACTTCCAGCTGATAGTAAACTGGCTGTCCATCCACTTCAACACAGCCTCATCTCCCATCATCATACAATTTCCCAGAGGTTCAGTTATGTCTCCTTTAATCTGCTTGCCTCACATTAAATCATTTTTTTTTTTTTGCAGAGCTCCTACATCACTATGTATGACTCTGGTGGCATGGTAATCTACAAAAGTGGCAATAATGCCAGCTATTACAAAATGTTTAGAAGGTGACCTCTCCATGTTATCCAACTGGCTCACAAAGAAACATATCCTCAAAGTCAAGAAAACAAACAACATGCTGCTTGTGACAAAACAAGGACACTAACTAGAAACCAATTAACCATTTAACTCGTCACATTTGGAAGTCACCCTTTAATTCAAATTCTTGCGAGTTTGGTTAGATCAAAGCTTATCCTTCCAACATCACATCACCAAAATTAAAAATGATATAACGTCCAGTACTCAAAATGGCTCATATTCATCAAAAATCTAACAATTATATTAATGTCTAAAATCTTTACAAATGAACTTTACAAATAAAATTAATGAGATACACTTTTTCTATTTTACAATTCCAAGAAACTTCATCAGATAAATTCAGCCCCATCCATTCATCTTTTAAAATAAAAGGTTAATTATGCCACCATAGCATTTAGTTACACACACCCCAAGGAGAACCTGCACAATCCATTAAATCTAAAAAGGTTTTCATAGTAATACTAAGCTTATCATTTTAGGGATTTTAATGTTTAAGCCTGGCCAACACCTCACATTTAAATGCATCTGCCAAGCAAACTCAGACTTTTCGAATAACAATGGCCACACTGCTCCCCCTTACACTTATTTTCAGGGCTTCCAAATATTAGAAATGTAAACTCTTTTCCTTGATTCATAATACAATATTTAGTAAGGGAATTGACTTTTGGATATAAAATATCTCTACACTGTTAAACCTCATGATTTGGGTGAGCAATGGTTTTGTGACTATTTGTCCAAAGGGGTACCTCAGGTTCTTAATATGTATGAACAGTTGTTGCACATGGTTTTAAGAAATAATTTTATTCTTTTTGAAAAGGCATTATATTCACAAACAGGAGGAGTGGCTACAGGGTTGGCATGCTGGGGTCTTAATGCTAATATTATGCTTGAATGGGAGAGAAAATATTTACTTGACTCCCCTTTTTTATCTATTGTTATACATACACCCACTTTTTGGATAGTATGTTTATCCTTTGGAAAAGACCCAAGGATTGGATTGAGAGATTTTTGGAATATATCTATGGGACAACTTCCTTTTTACGCTTCACCAATATTGACATTATTAAGGGTCAATTTGTAAGAGCATCCCACATGATCACTTTATGGGAATCATTCCTTGATGAATGTGTGAAGTTGAAGGGAATATTTTTAAAACATGGGTATCCAGTTGATTTAGTGATGTCATGGCCGAGGTAAAAGAAGAGAGAATAAATGGGCATTTCAAGCCAATCCTTGTTAGCAGACTAAACAGTATTAGTAATACTGAACCCCCACTAATTGATTTGGCTAGTGTCCAACCTGTTAAAGACAACTTAATGTGTGATATGAGAACTCAGACAGGATTAATTAAGGAATCTTTTAGTAGTTCATTTATCGCTACATGATAAAGATAAATTTAGTGAGGGACATTTTGTTTAAAAATTGGGGTATTTTGAGTAGTGATAAAGACATAAGGGGTTATCTAGGACTAAAAAAACTATTACTGTCTACAAAGAGACAGAATCTTAAAAATATTTTAAAAAATCAGAGTGGACAGAAGTTAGGATACATGCGTAAATGTGGGGATTGTTCTTATTGCTCTCATATTTTAGAGGTGAGCAAGGTTATTATAATTGGGTTCAAGTTTAGAATTTACGGGAGGTTTTCCTGCAATTCACATAGTATATTGTGCCCTATGCTCCCACTGTCCATGTTTCTACGTTGGAAAAAAATAGCAAAAATTAAACCGGATTTGGGAAAATTTGAGGGACATTAGACTCAAAATAGAAACCAATGCCCTTGCTAAACATTGCATGGAGAGTCAAGGACATAAGCTTAAATTTCTAATGTTGGAAGCCCTGAAAGGAAGTGAAAAGTGAGGGGCATGGCCATTGTTATTGCAAAAAGTCCAAGCTTGCCTGGCAGATGTGTTTAATTGTGAGCTATTGGCCAAGCTTAAATGACATTAGGTCTTTTAAGAGCATTTTGAAATTAAAAGCCCCAAAACGATAAGGTTAATATTACTATAAAAACCTTTTTAGATTTAATGGATTGTGCAGATGTACTGGAGTTTAATTGGACATGGTTATCCATTATGAACTAGGATACTGTTTAGATGAATTTGATTGCCTGTCCTTGGGGGGGGGTGTAACTAAATGCTTTGGTGATGTAATTAACCTTTTATTTTAAAAGATGAATAGAAATGGTTGAAGTTATCTGATGAAGTTTCTTGGAATTGTAAAATAAAAATGAAAGTGCTTATCCTGTTGATTTTATTTATAAAAGTTTGTCAAGTTTTTAGATGTTTTTAGACATTAATAAAATTGTTGGATTTGAAGAATACTAGACGTTTTGAGTACTGGATGCTGTTATATACTTTTGGATTTGTTTTTGGAGTTGTTCACTAAAAGTAAAGCTTAAGTAACCTGATTCCTTTTCCAGGTCCATAAAATCTCTCATGTCATGACTCCAAAGTACTAGGGTAGCTAAGGTGGAATGAAAGGGGCAACTACCCCGGGCACAAAGTGTGCAGAAAGTACAATCAAGCTGATCTCAATCTCCTTCTTTAAGGCAATGTGTGTGGTCTAACCTGTACAAACTGCTTCTTACATTCTAGCAAGATGTTTGCTAGAATTTAAAAATAAGATTTTTTTTAAACTAAAACATGAGTACTGCAACACTCCATGTAGGCAGGGTATAAACTGTAGCAACTGTTTGTTACATTTGCAGCTAACAATTTTCTACCATTTAAGAGGTTTTTTGTTTTTTTTAATAAAATACACTGAAAGCTGGGGGCAGAGACCAGAAACAAGACCTGAACAGCTGAGGGGAGTTGTGCATCTGGCCAACTAGTTGGTGTGCTGGGAGAAGGATTTTTTTTCTTCTGCTTTTGTCCGAGTGGTGGGGCATTAGTTCATAGTACCAGGCCCAGGGCACTGTTAGTTGAAATAGCTACTCTTTTGCCCCAAAGAGCACAGAAACCACTTTTCCTGGCACAACTAGAATATGGACTCATGCTATTTGTAGATGCCTCCATGCCTCCAACTATAATTTTAAACCTATTTTATATTCATTCTAGTAGAATATACACATGCTCATAAGCTGTTTCATTGTTACATATTTCACTGTTTTATATTCTGTTATACTTTATGTTTTATTTGTATTCTGTTACATGACATTTTCTTCTCTTTCTCTGGGCAGAGTCTAAAAATGGTCCACTGAGATCAGCTCTTTTTCTCAGTTAATAAATTAAATTAAAATAAATAAAATACAATAAATAGAAACAATGAGCTGCTTACAGAACTCAATGGTCCATCTTTTCTAGTCATATGGTATCCAGAGAGGTGCCTCCTACTTAGTCACATCAGTGAATGGGCATACTATAGTGGTGATGCTTGCTAATTTTTTTATTTTAACCAGTTAACGGACACAAAAATGTATTAAATTGCCTTTTGGTGGTGGATATGAGTCAGTTATATATGGTTTCTAGCATTTTCTGCTTGAGGTTTTACTGACACCCCCTTCCTATTTTATTGCCCAAATGTTCAGCCATATTTTGTTCACAATTGGCTGAGTTACCATTTAAGCCAGCTTGTTAAGGAATGTAGAGCATTTTAGACCTTAGCAAAGTGAATTTCCCAAACTTTAGGAAAAATAAAAAACTCCAGTGTCAAAGTAAGCCAATGAATGTGCATAGGTGCCAGAAGCTGTTGAAGTCTTGGGGTGGGGCAAAGGCAAGAGGGGCACTTAGTGATTTAAAAAGAGCAAATTTGTTTAAAGGTATTTACTACCATTACAGGAGCATCAGTGTAATGCAAGCTAAGTTTCATTAAGGATAACTGCACATAAATTTCTTACAGAATTAGAAATTAAGCTAACCTGTGTTGATACGAGTTGGTATATGTTAAAGAAGCATTGGCAGTACTGTTAAATTAAGCATGCGATTCTGAAGTTAGGTTACTCTTTTCTGTGCAACTCATCAGTGGAGAGGAATTAGCTGACAAAAGTACTTGAGCTGCATAGAGAGAACTGCAATAGCTTTGTAAGTAGGAATGCAACGGATTCCCTTTAGCAGTTTGTCCATGTATGCAAAATCACCAAACTAACATTTTCCCGAATGACCTTTTCAGTAGCCTGTCCATGCACGCATGTAAGGAGATAATGACATCAAAATGGATAATTTCAGCCAAGGTTCCCCCAATTACTTCCACAAGCACAAAAATAAAATATTTTCCCCAGTGATGTCTTCAATAGTCTGTATGCATGGTAAGCACAAAATTACATCAAAATGAATAATTTCCCCCAACGTTCCCTTGCATACATTGTCCATGTATGCACAAGCACTAAAATGAAACATTTTCTACGAGCCCTTACGTCAGGTTTGTCCATGTATGCACAAGCACTAAAATTAAACATTTTCCCTAAGAACCCTCTCAGTAGTCTGTCCATGTATGCATAAGCAATAGCAAATGACATCAAAATAAATCATTTCCCCAAAGTTCCCTTAATTACTTTGTC
>NC_056743.1:105114372-105131872 GCF_019279795.1 Protopterus annectens | reverse complement strand
GAAGTTAAGACCATGGAAAAAAAAGCTAAACTAGTTAGAGAAATTATTTGAAAATAAATGACATCCTATTGAGTGACATTTTGTCAAAATTCAAGGCTCACCCTAACCCAAGGCAACAGTTACTTATGCATAATTATTCACAGAATCTCTATACAAACTGGTGATTGGCTGCCTAGAGGCTACCAGTAGTAAACAAAAAAAAAACAAAAACAACCCAGTGGTGGAATCCTCACCTAAACAGGATTTGTAATAGAGGAAAAAAATAAACTTGGCAAAAAATCTGGTACAATAACTCCCTTAAAGACAACTGCTCCCTTATACAAATAAACAAAAAACTAAGATGTTTAAATCCAACAAGGCCAGCTATGAAGTCAGGATAGCCTCAAAAGTAAGGAGAATAAAAAGGCCTTTGTCAGCTATCTCTGGAGACTTAAAGGTAATACACAAGTGCTGAACTGCTGATGAATGACACACTAATATTACCAACCATCCAACCACTACCTTTCTTTCCACTCCACTAACTGCCTTGATTATAGCAAGCTCAGATGCTCATAAGCCTAGTACTTATTATATAGCAGGAACTTATTGTAACATTTAATGTCGGTTATGTACTTCACAGATAAAGATTCTAGTTGTCTACTGATGTACTATGTTCTTCATCTGTAAATATGTTGTAAGTAATTGCAATGTAAATTGTTAATCGCTATGTAATCCAATGTAACTACTGTCTATTTTAACTGTGAAGCTTTTCTCCCTGGGCCTCCGCTGAAAATGGACCTACGTCCAGTCGGACACTCCCGGTCAACAAATATAAATAAATAAATGTTACCACCTTTACCTAATAGGGTGACATAGCAAATCTACTGACTGATAAATTCAACTCAGACTTTACAACCCCACTTCACCCAGCTCCCCTGGGTGAAACACCCTCCAATATACTTCCCTCAACTATTAGCAAAAACCAGATGCTGTCCTCACTCTCTATAGCCAAGAACACTGCCTGTATGGGTCCCACCATACCTGGTTGCCTCCTGAACAGTCTAAAACATGACCTATCTGGACCACATGAGACACTTCAACTACAGCCTCAAAACAAGCTATGATCCGAGTTAAGGACTACAACAATCATTCCCATCCACAAGGACTGACCTTCAGCTGACCCAGGGAACAAAGACCATCAGTCTAACAAAGCTAATATACAAAGCCATGGAATAAATTATGGAAAGAATAACAAGGACATTGGCAAAATACAGACCCTGGACCCATGCCAATTTGGCTTTAAAGGAATGTTATGCCTATGAAACCAGGTAGACTTTGATAGTGTCACCAAGGCAATGGGTATGGTGAAAGCAGTGCACACTGCGCATCTTGGCCTGGCCAAGACATTCAATACAATATCCCACTCAGTGATTGTTGACAAACTCCTTGAGCTAGGGAAAAATCCCTAAATAATTTGTTGGATTGCCAACTGTCTCACAGACAGAACCGAAGAAAATCAGAATTGGTGAAACTACCTCAACCAAGAGATTCATCACCAGCAGAGGACCCCTGGCTCTCTGCTGGGACCAATCCTGTCTGGCATCTACTTCTTGTCAGTGAAGGCCAACATTCAAGGTCTCTGTCTCACCAACTTTGCAGATGACTAAGTTGGGAGCTGTTATAGAGTCACTCCAAGACATCAACGTCTTGCAAGAGTTCAACAAAGACAAATGACTGGTGCAAAAGCCATGGCCTAAAACTCAATGTCAAAAAATGCATTTTAATGCCCTTTGGAACACTGTCCACTCAAGTTAATTACTCCATCAATAAAATATCCCTAAGAGTCAACCAAGTAGTAAGGAATGTGGGAACTTATGCAGACAGCAATCTGTCCTTTGACCAAAATGTCCATAAAATAAGTAAGAAAATCCTATTTCACCCAAGTTGTAGGTAAGGGTATGACATCCACATCCAAGGAAGTTATACCACAACTTGACTCTGCCCTATCCGACCCATCATTGAGTACAATTGCTCCCTTTGGAATGTACCTAAACAGACACTTGCAACATTTGGAATAGCAACAAAGATGTCCTGCCAGAAAATTCAAATCATGACTACACTGATCCCCAAAGGGCTCTATTTCTGTATTCAATCTCCTACAAGCAACTAATAGGGGCTCTCAGTCTGCCTTACCTGGCTTCCTCAAACCACGTCCTGATGAATCTGTTGTAAATGCACACAAGAAACAGCACCAGAAACACTAGATCCAGCATCATTTGTGACAAATGGAACATGCTGAAAAGACAGGTATGTCCCCAAAGGATCTCTGCACTATGGAATAGGCCTTTCCCCAACTGTATCATTATTCAGACAAATTTGATCTGAAACAAAAAAGGAAAAGAAAACTATTTATTTTATTTTACTGATTTTTTTTTTGAGGGAGGGTGGGATTAAGTGCATTTTTTTAAGTTTTGTCATCAAAGCATTATGCTTCAATGCATGTGCACTTAGTTGTAGTGTTGTATAATTGCACATAATTTAAATGGACTACAAGTCTTCCCTCCTTTTCAGTGTCTTCAAAAATAATTTTCCCACCTGATTGTGTTACTATCAATTTCTACTGGCTATTGCTTCAAGCAGCTTTCAAATGTTCTCTTTCACCATTCAGGTTGTAAATTGACAGCCGATTGAGGTAGAGGAAAAAGGATGCCTAGTGATAGATCTTTCTAATTCAGCACATTATATATCCATGTGGTAAGGAAATTCACCCTGTTATCACCATTTTTTTCAGACAGATGAAACATTCACTAATGTATTTCTTCGGCAATGTCACTAAGAATACCTATAGTCTAGCCAACAGCTGATTATTTTATTTAAGGAAAACATATGTATGCAGCTCTTGCACTTTAACTCTTCCATCCACATCCCATTTCATCCCGTAATGCATTCTCAGTGTCCTTAATTTGTCTGATTGTGCAGCTGGAAGGATGATTTCAGAAACTAAGTATTGTTAGGTATTTTCCATCTTGGTTTTGAACTGCTCCATCCTATAAATTAACTGCGTTTTATGCTCCTCTTCAAGATCCAAAAAAGTGTTGCTTGAAGAAGTCATGTTTAGTCAGAATAAGCGGCCAGTAATACTGCAGTAACGTTAACGAGTACACCAGGGTTCCTATTATATAATTGAAGATGCAATCCTTCGAATGCGTCTTGATCGAACTTGAAAGTACGAACCAGCAAAATAGCATACAAGCAATTTTTTTCCCTGGGAAAGAAATCGCTTGGCCGCATCAGTTACTTCGCCGTTTTTCTCGCTGTAGTGAGATCTCGGAGTTGGTATATTTAAGTAGGGGGGTGGGGGGGGCACAGCCTCCCACATCGGGAGTATGGGGGCAAAACCCCCTACTTTATGTAACATTTTGAAGTTTTTATTTATTTATTTTTTTTGTGCAACAGCGATTTTTTTTCCCTGGGAAAAAAAAATCGCTGTTCCAAGTGTTCGGGATTGTAAGCTTTCACTTACATGGGGTCGATGAATCAGTGTTCGCTTTTTTAAGCGTTCGCTGATTTAATGTAGACCATATTTAAATGCTTGTTTTAATTCTGGTCAAATGGGACATTGATGACATGAATGTCCATTAGCTGGACAACAAGCAAATTCACCAAATGTTCAAATACTATAGCAGCCTGAAAGCAACCCTGTTGTATGGGACAGTGCCTGGCAGCCACCAATGTGTCATGAAGTTCACTAGGAAAGTCATGAGCAGCAGCTACAGTTATTTCCCATAATATTCAAGATGGTCCTTTTGTCAATGTTACAGTGCAAAATACATCTGTCCCATGTCTTGTAGTTCTATGATTACTTCTGCAAACATCGAACAACTTCTGCTTTCTAAACATACAATTTGGGCTGCAAATGTGTCCAGACTTCCTTTAAATTATCCAGTAACAACCTGTTTCTGTTCAAATTGGTCCACTAAAAGATCAGTATGCTTTTATTGTAGGAAATATGGTCCCTTTGATCTGTTAGGTAGAGATTTGTTATGCAAGCTTAAATGTGCTGTTCTCTGTACTCCTGATGTATTTTTAGATCTTCCTAATGAATCTTTAGGAATATATTCACAAACTATTTATTCACATGAAGATGCCATTTTTGCTTTAAAAGCAACAGAACACAGAAAAAGATGGTATGGAGGAATTAAATGTTTCCTCTCCACAGCTCTGGATTACCCATGACAATGAGGTAGGGCTTATAAGAGAGACAAAATCTGTCCATTTAATACCAAGACCTTCTCAGTGCCTGCCTATGGTAGTTCAATATCCTTTGTCAGTAGAGGCAGAGAAAGGAATCAGACCTGTTATTTCTGCCTTGCTACAAACAAGGTGTCATTATCCCAACTTCCGCCCCTGTAATACTCCCATTTTACCAGTAAAGAAACCAGGAAAAAATACATATAGATTTGTATAAGATTTACAAACAATGAATGCTGTAGTAGTGCCAGTATTTCAAGTTGTTCCTAACTCTGCAACTGAGTTCTAGTCCTTCAGATGCCACCACCTTCTCAGTGATGGATATTTCATGTGTTTCTTTTCCATTCTTATACATCCAGGGAGCCAATACCTATTTGCATTCACTTATAAAGGACAGCATTATATGCAGATTAGTTTACCACAAGGGTATGTAGTCTTTCTCACCTTATTATCTAGAGAAATGAAGAAACAATTAGACAAGGTTAAGTAGAAACAATTAGTTAAGTTTCCTTGTTGGACTACTTTGATTCAATATGTTGAGGATTTGCTTTTAGCTTCAAGAACTGTTCAGGACTGTAAAAGACACTAACAGGTTACTGGTGACAATGGATTTCTAATTATGCAGAAGTGGTAAAACTTTTGATAGAATAGTTAAATAAGATACCTATGAATGTTTACCATAGCAGGATCATCATGAACAAGCATTTACACAACTGGAAATGTTGCTTTTAAATCCTTCTGCACTTGGATTACCATATTATTCTAAGATTTTTTTCTGTTCTGTAGTGAAAGAAATAAGCATTAGGATTGTTAGCATAATGTAGAAATTATGGTTTAAAACCGTTTGCTTATTTCAGTACGCATCTTGATCCTGCAGTTACAGCCCTCCTCACTGCCTTATGGCAGTGGCCATGAAAGCAGGCATAGCAGACATGGTGGCTGCATTGACTCTCAGGCGAGAGTTACGGGGCAGTTACACATTCTGTAAAAGCTCTGTTACTAAATACTTAATCTTTTGGCTTTTCCTTTTTAGGGGTCACCACAGTGGAACTCCGGTTCGCTAATGATTATCAGTGGATTTTTATAGTGCCGAGTTGCCAGCCCAACACCCAACATTCAAAGGCAGCACACCCATTCACAATCGCACATACCTGCATGTCTTTAAACATCACTCAACCATGGGGAGGACATGCAGACTCCACACAGAAAGCGCCCCAGACGAGAATCGAATGGGAGAACCTCTTGCTGTGAGGCGACAATGCTAATCACTGCACCACTGCAGTTACTAAATACTAAAATATAATATTTATCTGCAGCACAATTATCTAACTATGACTGGTCTTTACTTAATAACCCTTCCTTACAGACTGTTCAATATCCACAGTTTAATGTGTACTGCATTTGTCTGCCTTACTGTGCCTGTTAAATTATATTTTCTTGCGGTTTTTACTATTCATAGGTTCATAGCTTGGTATTAGGCTATAGGCCCTAGGGCCTATATAAGCCTAGCCATAACAGTTCCACAGCTATTTCTACCAAAGACATTTACTTACCTGGTTCCCTGTCTAGCAGGGCGACAGACATGATCCCTGGGGTGAATTTCCTTATCTACCATCCAGTCATCAAGGTTCCTTTTGAAGAGGGCCAAAGAGGCACTCTGACATGTATGGGCAGTCTATTCCAGAGTATGGGGAGTCTCTGGGACAGAAACCTATCCATCCAGCATGTTTTGTTCATTGCGATGACCAGGTTTAGATCCCCGGAGCATGTGGCTCTGAGAGACTGGTATTTCTTTAAGTGTAGCATGTCCAACAGCTCTGGGTTTGACATGGCCTTGTATGTTAAGCAGGGATAGCCTCTGAGTAGATATGTGACAGAGTATAGCTGGAGTTTTTTTTAGACTGTCAGCACAAGGCATCTGCTTTAGGCCTGTGATTCCTTTAGTGATGTATTTCTGTGGCCTTTCCAACTGTTGCAGGTGTCTTGTGAGGTACATACCAAATGGGGCGTTTTACTCTAGAATGCATCTGAGGGATGTGTACAGTGGGACAATGACCTCCTTTTTTCTGGATGAAAAGCCCTTAGTGATGAGATGTGCCACGTAGGATTTCCTGATTGTTGTGGCGATGTGGTTATCGAAGGTGAGACCACCGTCCACCTGTGTACCCAAGTCCCTTATCACACTTTCGGTGTTTAGTGTACTGCCATTTATGAATTCCAAGAACAGTTGGGCAAAGGCATTGGTACCAGAGTAGTTTTCGCAATTAATGGCAGGGTAGTTGAAATCACCCAGTATTAGGGTGTTAGGTTTTATCTTAGTATTTTCCACTATGTTTAGAAAGGTGTAGTGAGAATCTTGAGGCACGGTGGGGGATCTGTAGCAAGCTACAGTTTGGATTGCAGTCTTACCTAGTGTTAGTTCCACCTGTAGTATTTCAGATGCATTGTGTAGGGCAACTAGCCTGGAGGTGTGAATATCCTTGGTGAATATGGACACTCCACCACCTTTAGTGTTTCGATCCTGGTTTGGCGGCCGAAAGGTGTGGCAAGAGTTGTAGCCTGGTGTTGCGGGGGTGGTCTCTGGAGCCTTGAACCAGGTCTCAGTTACTGCACAGATATCAATGTTCTCCATTTTTAGGAGTGACTTGATCGAGTGAATTTTGAGGTTTAGACTTCTAGCACTGAGTAGCATTACCTTCAGATTTTGCATGCTTTTATCTGTTACGGTGGTAGTTTTGTCATTTGAGCCTTGCCTAAAAGAAGCACTATGGGGGTAGCAAGAGCATTAGCCGGTACCCTGAATCCCAGGGGCGACAGATGCAGACCATCTCTGGCAAAGCATCATGGTTTGTTGATCATGTCATCACAGGCAGACAGATACTGGGTTCCCCTTTGAATGACACCAGAAGCTTAGCCAATTGTTGAAGTCAATCATTTTGTCCTTATACTGTGGTATCATTCTGGGCGAAAGCAGGATGCTACTCAGGGCTAGAGTCATACCTGCCTGAGCCACATGATCTGAGAGCTCTTCCATGTCTCTTGTCATGTAGTCCAGGGAGGTACGTCTCAAGTCATTCACACCAACATGGACAATGACAGAGTCATATTTGTACTTGTTGTGGCGTAACCTGAGTGCATGCATTATGTGGCAGATCCTGGCACCTGACAGGCAGCTGACTAATGTTCTCCTTGTTCAGCCTGGTGAGTGGGACATCAGTGTGCCTGACTATAGAGTCACCTATGACTAAAGTGTTTGGTACATTGTCTTGCCTTAAGGGCTGTTGTTGGGTGGCACACTGATGTTTTGAGTTGTGTGTCATTTTGGTTGCGATTGGTGTTTGTGTATCAGCTTTGGAGGTCCTTGTTGCTTGGGCAGATTAATGTTAAGGGCCTCCGCATATGTGGGTTTAGTGTTATTATGTGTTGGTGGTGTGGATTTTGAAGGGCTATGTGTTGCTTGAGGTATAGTGCAGGTGTTAACCTTCTCCTCTTGACTATCTAGCACAATCTTGGCTGGAGAGAGCTTTGCTTCCAGTTTGGCTATATAAGTGCATCTCTCGCAGGTTGTAGTGTTGGGTGGTAGGAGGAGAGGGTTGTCTGTGTACATGAAGCAATTGCTGCATTGCCCCAGTATGCCCAAATTAACCAGGTGGACAAGAGAAATCACTGGAAGCTGACCTTTAGACGTGCCTGGTTTGGTGTTTTTTTGTAGAGTACAAAAGCTGTTTTCTCTTACCTTGGCATAGGTACTTTGCAATTACAGGCTGTTTAGTGCCTACGATTAATTTCTCCTTGTATACAAGGAGAGTTGAGTGGTTGTATCAGTTTAAGGCTTCCTAGTGCTTTCCTGCAGGTTATAAATCAAGTGCTAGTCACAGGGATTCAGATTATAGTGCTACTACTGAGAAACCAGCTAGTTCTAAGGGAAAATTTGAACAGCAGACTTTTTGGCACCGGGAATACTTCAACTATAGCCCCGCGGTGCTACGCAATGCGCAACATGCATTTGTAAGCCAGAAAGTTGAAAGGGATAGAAATCAGCCCCAAATGGCCAATACAATTACACTTTCAGAGCTGGAAACCACTCCTCTAGTGTTAGACTGTACAATGCTCACTACTCTCACTAGTAAGCAGTAAGACCTCCCTCTACCACAGCAAGTTCTGGACAGCTGTGATGCAAAGCTTTTTTTTCTCTCTCTCTCTTTGCAAAGTACTTGTTGCTACTAGTCACTGTTATCAAAGCAACTGTTCTGTTTGTTCTGTTTTCTCACCAGTGTTTTAAATAACTGATTTGTTTGCTGTTTAACACATTCTTTAGTGCATCCTTGTTCTGCTGCTTAAAACATTATTTTAGTATTTCCTGCCTAAAGTACTGTAGCTAGTAGCTGTAACATAGTCCAGATACAGGTTTGCTGAATCTGGGTCTGTCTGCAGTGGCTGTTGCATTCTGAGACCAATAATAAAGGTCCTTGTTTAATTAAATGTGAAACAAATAGGTATCCAAATCAAACTAAATAAAATATTCTGGAACGTCAGAGTTTAAAATAAAATCACTGTTTATTCACAAGTACACCACCATGGGGACTTTTACAGTTAATACTGCTTCCTCAGGCTTGTAGAGCAGATAAACCAATTATATATATATATATATATATATATATATATATATATATATATATATATGCATATATATATATATGCAAAAATAATAAAACAATCATTCAATTAATAGTCATTAACTTTTAAAGAACCAACACGGCATAAGCACCTAGATTTGTAATCACTTGATAAGTTTCTGTAAATTCCTTAAATCAGGTTTCAAAGTAAATATTTCATTCAAGCCCAGTGGAATAAATGATCGAAACCTTAAAATCCACTTGTTTTTAGATCTTTCTGTTAAATTAATAATCACCTCCTCTAATATTCTCAAATATTTTCCAAAATTAAAAATTTAAAAGTATGGGTGCTATCTGTATTACTTATGTGCTTATATAATGTATTGGTCACTACTCCCTCCTAATTTCTGATATGTGACTATTAATCTGTCTTAATTTCTGGTTAGTTCTCTCTATATTACATTACTTCTATGCTCTGTGGATACTAGTTTTTAAGCAAATACTTAATCAATATCACTACAAAATGAACTTCTTTTTTACTATTGACTTTACCTGTATAATGCATTGTACCTGTGAAATACGTTATGATTCTTGCCCTCACTGAATATCCTATGCTAACCTGTATGCTGTACTACATATGTTACTGTTGTAGATCTATTTTTTTTTTCCTATTTGTTATTGTTATTGTAGTTGTATGTGTTTGTTTATGTCTTGGAGCTAGTCTCCCCAGGCCTCTATTGAAAATGGACATATATCCAGTTAGACTAGCCCGGTCAACAAATGTAAAATAAAATAAATTGTTTTCCCTATATAAAATGAGGGACACTTCGTATGTCTAGCCATATATATTAAGTGTTTAGCATTGCAGTCCCCATATGCCTGGACATGAAAGGTTCTCTTGTGTAAAGGATGTAGAAACATGTTTTCAATGTACACACACATATATATAATTTACATCTATTGCACTTAGAAGTACCTACCTTTTGCCTATTTCTATAGCTCTTAACCTTTATTTTTATTTGTTCATTATAACAACTTTTTTTTAACACTGTGTTCTTCTTGTAACTGAATAAAGGGTTATCTGAAATAACCTCTTTTAATTCTGATGTTTGCATTAAAATGGGCCAATACTTCTTAACTATACGTACTATATTTTTAGTGTTCTAGTCATAAGTTCGGGCAAACCTACATCCTGCCTCTCTTATGTGCTTCTCAATTATTAGTCACCCTAACCTTATCTGAAAAAATGGGTGGGTACAATGTTTTCCATTGTCTCAATGTTATCTTTAATGTTTTCTACTCTATCAGTATGGTAGCCCCTCCCAATAAAGTCTTGAGCCATTTCATTCAACCGAGTCATTAATTCCACTTTCTCAGTGTTTAACCTACTTATTCTAGACATCTGTTTTTTCACAATATTATCAAAAAGAAAATTAAGGTGCATACTGTCTCTCTCATGAGATATGTACATTTCTTAACCTCCTACTTATATGAGGTCTGTAGAGGTCCTTTTGTGTCATCCTTTAATGTGATATCCCAAAACATCAATAATTATATATTGTACATTTCTTTTAAATCTTAAAAAAAAAAGTTGTAGTATGAGGTAATCTATGAATTCATATAAATCACATAACAGGCCATCACATATAAGGAAACGGTCATCTACAAACCTTTTATAAAAGCCCACATGATCATAATACTTATTAATTTTTGATAATATAGTCTGAATCTCCCAACAATTCATAAAGAGGTTTGCATAGGAATTCACAACAGGAGTGCCCATGGCGCCTCCTGTGGCTTGCTTGTAATAAATATCCTGAAACACAAAAACATTATCATACCTCATCTGTAAAACCATAACCATCATGGACCTCATAAATAAAGACATAGGAGACCTCCAAACCCTGGATCCAACCCAATTTGGCTTCGTCAAGGGGAGATCTTGCCTGTTAAACCTGCTGGATTTCTTTGAAAATGTGACCAGGGCCACAGAGTGCAAATTTGTGCACACAGCATACCTCGACTTGGCAAAGGCCTTTGACACAATCTCACATTCAAACAAACTTAGCAAACTGATGGGCTGCCAACTGGCTCACACACTATCAAAGCAGGTGACTCCACATCAACCAACAGACCTGTCACCAGCAGGGTGCCACAAGGGTCAATGTTGGGCCCCCTACTGTTTGGTATATACTTCTCAGAAGTTCAGGTCAAAACCAAGGGGTTGTGGCTGACTGCAAACTGGCTGCAATTACTGAATCCTCAAATGGCGTCACTATACTTCAGGAGGGCATTGCATAGATGAACGACTGGTGTCTTAGTCACAGTCTCAAACTGAATGAAAAGAAATGCATAATCATTCTCTTCAGTAAAAACAATGTCCCTTCACACTATCAAATTAACAATATCATCCTATGTACCTACAAAGTTGTAACAGATCGGGTATCACAAGTAGGCGGCAACCTTAACGTTGACCACCATGCATCTACTGTAGTAAGGAAGACTTTCTACGTAGCAGACTTGATTAGCAAAGGCATCACCTCTAGAGCAAAGGAGGTTGTAACCCCTCTATACTAGTTACTAATCAGGCCCATAATTGAGTATAACACCCCTTTTGACATGTACTATACAAAGCACCAGCAGCAATTGGAGAGACCTCGTATATATTTTAGGAAGACTTGTGCCTGGCTTAACAGAGCAATCGCAGACCCAAATCTAATGAATTTACTGCACATCCATATATCAAATGGATCTAGAGCTACCCATTCCAGGGACCTAAATATGGCCTACAAGTTGAATAGGACATGCTAGAGGGGCAGATTTATTTTCCAGCAGCTGCCACATTTTTGGAATACGCTGCCAATTTATGTGAAACAGAGCACCTCTATGACACTGTTCAAAAGGAACCTGAACAAGTGGATGGAGCACAGTAAATTCTTACTGGGGACAGAGCCCTCAACCCTCCCGGACATGGGCAGTCATTACTAAACATAATCCTGGGTATTCCCTAGAGTATCTATGTATTACTTGGGATGAAATGCCTAAGCTTGAAAAGACCTCCGGGTTGATAACCTAGTAACCTCCTATGATCTTATGTTTTAGTTTATACTGTTACAACTTCAAATGTCTTAAATTAGTTTAATATGGTATTAAGTAGAGATGAAGGAATGGAATGTTCCTGTTCAAAAAAGTAATAGCCAAGAGTATACATTTCCAGATGACCTCTCAGCTACCTTCTTGAACAAAAAAAATTGAGGTTTGCATATTCAATGCCACGTTCAAGCCATTTGCCCATGACCCAACAAAATAATGATTCATATGGAGAAAATTGTAAAGTCTAGGAACAATGCATATACACAGGGTATGCCTGCAAGTAATCTACTGTGATCAGTGTACTACCACAACAAACTAAACAGTCTGAATTTCATTTCTTTATATTTTCTAAAGCTCACCCAACAACACTGCTGGGATGCATTTCAGTTTTGTGAAAGTAAATATCAAACTGCAAAATTCAGTGAAGACAGATGAAGTATGCTAGTCACAGCCCTCAACAGAATGTTCTAGATACTACTGATAGCTCCCAATTACATCTGATAAACCTATCCATGGTGCAGACAAATAGCCAACGCAAAAGAACATATGAAAATTACTTAACTGAATATGTGATTAAAGCCTCCTACAACAGTGTCAAAAAACTATTATTTACCAAACTGCTTGTAAATTAAGTGCTTATTCAAGACTTTTGTAGAACATGGACCACCATGACAATGTTCCAATATCAGAAAAAATATAAATCGATAAAGCACTTTTGTAGCACAAGACCTGACCAAAACATCAATTTTATGGGTGTGTAACAATTGTTCCAGTTGAGTCTCACACAAGAGACGTGCTTTATCTTGCTTTATATTTTCAGTGAGTCTGTGGAATGGTTCTGTAAGTAACTTAACTAACTTTCCTCCTTTGTCAACAATCTCCCCTCCAGAATTCTTAAATTGTAAAATATGTACATGTTGGTCTGTGACAGCACTCACCAAGTGCTTTGGTGACTTTCAAAGCTAAAAAAAACCACTTCATGTTTTTTACTGTAATTGGTAATTCATTGAATATATTAAGTTCCATGCACTACAAAAAGATATGATCAGGTCTCACTGAACCTAACCTACCCACTTATTGTGCATTCTCAACATGGATGCCAAGATTCACAAAATTCAGATGCACAAAATATGGCTATGACTGGAGACCAAGCCATAATCCCCTATATTATTATAGGTTTCCAGAATAGCATTTTGGAGTAAATGTCTAAACATGAGTTATATTAAAAATTAGAAAGTATCCATTTAAGAAATGAAAAGGAAGACATGATTTCCCTATTCTATGAATAGTCTAAAATTCATAATGTGTATGTTACTGTTCTTATGCAATGTATTGAAGCTCCTGTAGAACTATTAAAATGTTAGTTGGCAATCTGGCACTCTGCCATTTCAGTTGCTTGGCAAGGCATAAGACTATATTGATCAGATATTTATTAAAACAGCTTGAGAAAACCTTTTATAAATGTAATCATTTAATCTTTTCAATCGACTCTGGCTATGGAATCCATCACTGTCTGCTTATTCTTACCTTTTTTTAATGGCTATTTCTGGAACATTATGGAGCCTACGTATAAACCATAAAGTAATTTTCCATGTTCTGTGATTGAAAAAAAAAAGTCTTTACCAGATCAAAGTTCCACAAATGGTCATACGAGTGGGCTTTATTTGGCTACCAGATAATGAATTGGTTCTTGGAAAAGGTGTCCATGTCCCTTTAAGAGTTATAATCAGCATTATTCCATTATTCCAATTGTAAAGGGTCTACACTATAGGATCATGTGAATCCATTAATAAATCAATGGTAAAGTAATAATCAGTAAACACAGTAGAATCGGAACTGAATTTCTATCCCTATTTCCCTTAGCCAAGCTGACACAAATTAAAAGACCATGTCCTGTTTAACAGAGTGTGGGCATGGTTGATAAATGTTAGCAGTGACAAAGGATAGTAATTTCATAGCCACTGCTGGTGGCCTGTTTTTCTTAATTCCAAAAATAAAGGTACAGGGCTCAAACTCCTTTACACATTTGATAATGTACCTCTTTATACAGCAGTGAAGCACAGTTGCAGAGTAGAAAAATGCATGCATTGCTTCTCACTGATAAACTTGCACAGCAGGAGATGAACTGTCAATAAAAATACAAATGAATGCCTCGGTTACATATGCAGTTAAAATTAATCAGGCCAATACAAGATTTAGATCAGACCACAGTAAAAGGTCCAGTGTATGAACTAAATCTAAAGGAAATACATTTAACCCTCCCTGCACTAGTGGAGTTTCCTAGCCTTCATAAGACATTTATTTTGAAACAGTATCTCTAGCAGTGGACGTACATGTGACCAAGACTATGCTTTACCAGCTGCTGTCAAAAGTTAAGTATGCAAAAGGAAACTTACTATAATTTTTATTCCATTTCCAAGAGCAAACTGAAGGATAAATCAATAATACATAAAATCTCACAAAGTTATGACGTTTCCTAAACATGAGGTGAGTTTAGCAAGAGCCCATGTCCCAACTTGTGTTCTCATGTGGATGAATTTCAGCTAATGCAATGAAAAGATTCATGCTAAGACAAAGTAAAACAGAGTGAAAAAAATAGCATAAAGCAAAGTGTTTCAAATTAGAAAGAACAGCCACAAATGCTTCCTCTCACTTCTGCATTCATCATATTAATATAACCAATAGTCATAAAAGCAATATGCTGATACAACAATGCAGTCAATGATTCCAAAACAATAAAGCATGACAAAACATATGCAAGTCTAGTCTAATGTATGACCTTATTCACATCTAAACATTGCAATGTAAAACACAGAATGAACTGCTATGCAGTTTAAAAGGTTGGCTGTGGAACATGACAGTGGGGGAATTGGAGCGGCGAGAGAGATGGTGACAGAGAAAAACAATCATATTAAAAGTGCAAAGTTTACAAGTCACGGCTGCTCCCTGATCTACATAAGAACCACCTTTTCACTGCCATTCATTTCTGTTCGAAGAAATTGGATTGTGGTATGAAGCACTGAAAAACAAAGCATCGAAGTCCATAACATCGTGCATTAACAACTAAGTCAGTCTAGCAGAACTCCCCAAAATGCAGTGTGCACCCTAGCTGGTCCAGGTTTGTTCATTAGCTAAGGGGTTAATGGAGATGGCTAGGAAGGGAAGTTCACCACCACATGAAGCTTGATCACCTGTGTTGGCAGAGCTAGTTGGTAATAATCCAGCTGTAGAAGTACCTTCTGTGGTTGAGGCTTAGTAGTATGTAACAGTGACCGCATTACATCCAAGCACTGCAGGCATGCTGCTCTGGGGCTCATTGTAGTGGGAATTGCAGTACGTTCAAGTAGCCAGTAGAAGGAAGGACATAGGCACTTATTAAATTTCTTAGTCTTCCAAAAGAAATGTTGCAGAAGCATTATAATACATCATTGCTCCTAGGGAGACTTGTATGTGTATTACAAAAATTTCCTAACCCCCCTCTCCAATCCCACTACAAGAAGAGTTCAGAGTCCCTGGCCCTAGAAATAGGCGTGCGTGTTGTGTGAGGGGGAAGTATTAATTGGTAAATAACTGTACATCAGCTTTTATAAAACCAATTGCTCACAACTGTTTAGCAATTTACACATTAGCTAATCAGTGATTCTCTCCCTGAATGACATCAGTGCAGCCAAGTAGGGTATACCGTCTGGGACAAGACATTCACAGCTGCTTCAAACACTTTTTTTTGCAAGAAAGAAAAAAAAAAATTAAGCTATGATCTTTAAGATGAACAGAGGAAACAGCAACCGAGAATACTTAGTAAATACTGAACATCTTTAATTCTGATTTTTAAGATTCTCATATTTAGACCCTAAAGCTGTTCTGTTTGAATTTCATACTACTGTACATTTCTTTTATTAACCTGCATACCAAAAATTTCAAAAAAGAAATACCTGCAACAGAAGACAATGGCCAGATTCCAAAAGAGTTGTTCTCAGTGCAAGTCTGCACTGATTCTGAAAGAATTTCTCATAGTGTGACTTACTTTCGTTTAAGGTCTATGTAAGGTCTAGCCACAAAACCATCTATAAACCAGAGACTTGTCCTGCCTTAAAATCGGTACTCCAAATTCACACATCTAGCTGGGCTCTCCATTCTGAGAACAAGCAGCTTCTAAGTTTACATAACCCAAACAATGCAGTTGACCAATGTCTACACTCTTACTATGTCACTAAACTCTGTAATGCAGTAACATTACACATCAGAGCAACTGCATAAAATTTCAACTTACACTAAATGACTCCACTTGGGTCACAACTGTCCATGTTCCAAACCCAGATGACCATCACCTATTTTCTCTACCCCTGGTTTGTTTTATATGCTTGGATATTGCCTGTATATCCATGCTTGTAAAAGAAAATATGGACATGGCTTCTTGTTCACTATTAATTTAGGTTTTCTCTGTTTTGTTTCTGATGCTAAATTATTTAATTATGTATACCTCTGTTTCTTCTTTTCCTTATAACTGGGACTCCCCCACCACCAAGTCACAATCTGTTAAACTTTCAGTATGCATATCCATAAGTACATTTGTTAATCTTCTCTGTAAGACCTAAACTTGATTTTTTTGATATGCTTAGATATGCATGTTAATCTACACATGTAAAAATTGTATGTTCTTGGCTTTTTATTCATCTGTGAATTGGATCTATTTCTCAGTTTCGTTTCCGATATTAATTTTATAAAAAAGCTATATTTTTTGTTTTCAGATATTACTTTTTGTAAAAGCTATATTTTTCTGTTACTTTTTTCTTTGATCATCAGTCAAGTGGTTAACGGAGATGGCTAGGAAGGGAAGTGAATCAACACATGAACCTTGATCACCTATGTTGGCAGAGGGGTACTTGTCAAAATCCATCCAAAATCTGCTTCTGCCCAGTCAGACTTTCCTGGTAACCAAATGTCAAATAAATAAATAAATCTATAAACAGCCTTACTATGGGGACAGGATTCCAAAACACATGCTCTCAGTACAAGTGGTCACTTACACTGACAAGCATTTTGGAATCAGGGCCAAGATGCTTTTAATTGAACAAATAAATGTATTTTGATATAAGATAAAAGTACATCGTCCAAAGTGTTTCGTGACATTTGTTTTTTGAAATTATCAATTTACTCATTTCAACAGCTGAGCTTTACCCGAGTTAACCATTAGTGGATTGTGCATCCCTGTGCAAAAGATGCATCTAATTTTTATGCATCTGAGCTGTGCGGCTGATGTGAGGCATATGATATAATTAATGAAGTGTAAAATGTGGTTAATGAGCAAAGAAAGCAGTGCAGCAGTGAAGAATGAAGCAAGCATCACACAGGAAGGATGTAATGCTTCATTCTGAAACATTTTAAAAGGGAAACACATTCCATTAAGCTGCTGAGTGAACATAACCCACATTTTGAGTACAGTACAAGTTTCCCACGTGTAAATTCAAACAACTCAACCAGTTTGCCTGGAATAGGCAAAAAAAAAACAAAAAAACTAAGAACAAATAGAAAGATATACATACATATATGTAGGTGTCTTA